>NC_081408.1:689555347-689830347 GCF_030272615.1 Cryptomeria japonica | reverse complement strand
TACCTAATTAGTTCATAGTACATTCTTGTCCACCAATCTAGGTACCAGCTCCCAAGTCTAGTTAGTCTAGATATGATTTAGTTCTTCTTCCACTGCTTTTACCTAACTTTCAAGTTTTCTCTCTTTGTCATAAGTTTTCTTCTTAGTCATTAATGTAAAATAGTAGTTGTCTTGTTCTTGAGCTTTCGCAATCTCCCTTCTTGTCTAAACATCTTTTTCCTTGTCTCCAATTATATGATTTTTTGAATGATGCTTCTGAACATACTTAGTAGGAACTTTTTTCAAGTTATCCTCTTCTTCATCTTCATCATTTGTTTTCCCCTCTTTACTCTCTTCTAGGTCACTTGTCTTCTCTATAATTACTATAACAATCTCATCCTTTTGTGCTAGAAAATATTTACTCTTCTTACTTTTCTTGATGTAGTATACATTTCCACCTGTTCTAACTCCTTTTGTATCCCTTTTACTAGTCTTCTCTTTTCTGATTACACAGTCAGTGCTACTAAACAAAACTTCATAACCTTCTCTACACATATAACTAACATTTAACAAGATATGTCTTAATCCTTCAACATAATAACCATTATCTATTTTATGCTCACCATCAATAGAAACACTTCTAATACCTCAAATAGCTACGCCATCTTTTCTCCACAAAATTTCACTAATCCTCCATTATATTTATTTAGATTTATAAACCTGTCTTTATCACTGGTCATATGATTTGAACCTCTGGAGTATATAATCCATGTATTTGATTCTATCTTATCATGCAATGCAATCTTGATTGTTCTCTCTTTTTTTGATTCCTACATGGCATCCTCCTTATCTTCAATTGCAAGAAACAAGGATTCTTCATTCGAGTCATCATACATCATATTCAAATTTATGTTCCTCGATAGAACATCAGTCTTTCTTCTCTACTTTGTTAACGTTGCGTCATTTAAATTTTATTTTTTTTCATCATTATCTAGCTTTTTATAATCTTCTCTATAAGTGCAATTTGAAACATAATGTCCAATTCTACCATAAGAGAAATATTTTAGAGGCAACTTACCTTTATACTTTCAAGTGCCTCGTTGTAATTTTCTCACAAATTCACTTCAGCTTCATCAATATGTCCACTACATTTTGGATCATCATGTCTTGAAACGTTAAATGTTACTTATTTCTTTTCTCTTTTCTCTTCCCCCATTTTTGAAATTTCAAAAGCTACTATAGTACCAATAAGTCAATCAATGGCATACTTACTCAAATCATCACTTTCTTGTATGACAAACCTTGTTGGCTTGTAAGATTTTGGCAAAGTGAGAAAGATCTTACGAACAACATTGCATTCATCCAAATATCCACCGACAACTCTTATACCATCAGCAAGATCAGTCACTCTATGAATATAGTTCTCAACACCTTCATCTTCAAGCATTCTCAGATACTCATACTTCTGCTCCAAATTCATCAGCCTAGCTATCTTTGTCTTTGTATCTCCTTCATATGCCAAGCATAACTTGTTCCATACATCTTTATCTTCTTTCAATCATATTACCCTTCCAAACATTGAATAGATGATACAACTATTCAGATTATAGCTCTAGCCTTTGCATTAGTCTCCTTTAACTTTATCTTATTTGGAGTCTAAGAACCACCTTGTGGAGGTGTATATCTAGTTTGAATTATTTCCCAAATTCCATTCTCTTCATCCAATACAAAAAATTTATACCATCAAAGATCAAAACTTTGTAATGCACATTATCCACCATGTTGGATCTACCTCAAGTGGTCAATTACTCAAGAGGAACCTTGATTTGATACCAATTGTTGAACCCAAGGCAAGATTGAGATGGGGTTGAATCAATCTAAAGAAAATTTAATGTAGCACATAAACAATTAATCAACAACACATTCAATAGATAAACACCAAGATATTCTACATGGAAAATCCAAACGGAAAAAAACCATAGCGAGAACTTTCCCACAAAATATATACACTATGAAAATCATATTACAAAGAAAAGAGCTCAGCACTCCAGACTTGCAAAACCAAGGCTAATTGATCTTGGGGCAAGATAGAAAAAGGACTTGAGAAACTTGAAGCTAATTACAAAAGGGAAAGATACAAAACTAAACTAAAAAGAAGGATCTCTTGATCATGAAGTTGTCTTTGAATTTTGCATCAAGTGACCAACACGAACATACACAACTCTGAGCTCAAACTATTAACTCTCTATCTCATATCTTTGCCACAGTCTCAAAAATCTTGCATATCATTCAATCACAACTCTTCTTCTCTATCCTTCACTTATTTTTGCACACTTCCACTCATATTCTATACACTATTATAAAAGTACAATACTATGTCACATTTTAGGCCAACTTATTAGCAAAAGTCAATCTAAATTTTTATAACTAAAAATTAATTTTAGTCAAACATATGGTCTATATGGATTCATTATAGATAAGTTATATATGGACAACAACTTTTACAATTGGAATTGTCTACTAAATATATATTTTATATCACTTTTGGTCCAATAACTCGATGTTTCAACAACATAAATAATTCTTTTTGAAATGTAAAGATACTCTTTTATAGATCTACAAGTGAATATTCTAAATTTATCTCCTTCAATATTTTAATTATTTTTAATATTTTACATTTTATTTTTATTGAAAGTAGGTCATCAACACTTAAATATAAGATTGATTATCTTGACAAGAGAAAATAAAATTTATATAAAAATTTTGAAAAAAAAATCACGCACTAGAGAAAAGAATCTATGTCAAGATGATATAATTCTTTTCTAATTTGGATAAATAATGAATAAAAAAGGTGGTGGCAAATGGTAAAAGTAATATTTTAGTACACAATTTTTCAAATTTATTGAAAAATATATATTTATAAAAAATAGTAAAAATTATATCCATACACTAAAGTTTCAAGTTTTTGATAAAGATAAATGGATTTTTCATCGACCCAAAACCAAGAGTTTTACAAAAACTAGCCATCATTCAACCAAATAGAAACCAACAGCAACATAGGGGAACACCCCAGATCGAGCTCAAAAGAAAAAAGAAACAACAGGTAACAAAACAAAGCACAGACCGACACTCAATTAAGCGAGTGCACCAGCTCCTTTTTCTTCTGGATGGTAACCTTGTTGATTTCCTCCAAGTCCTCCATAATGAACCAGGAGGTACCCTTATTGCTTCTCCTGCTTCTGGTCGTGGAACTAGGGCCCGTAGTTTTATTGCCACCCACAGTAGAGTCTTCACCACCCAATTCTTTCTTTTTGTTACTGTCACTAGGATAATCGCCTATCAAATCATGATTGTTCTTCATTAATTACCGCAAGTAGAAATAGTATCATCATATTCCAAGTCGCACAAGTTTTTTGGGAAAGAGGACTGATTGCTCCACCATTTTGCCATCGTGTAGCCCACTGCCATATTGGCCAATAAATCTGCCACTTTATTGCCTTCCCAAAAAATGTGAGAGATTTTGAATTCATCAAACTCTTTAATCATATCACAATAATCTTTGATCAAGTTGGCAATAGTCCAGCTAGGATCCGTACGCCCATTCAAATAGTTGATGATGTTAAGTGAGTCAGATTCCAACCAAACCTTTCTAAATCCTTCCCTTTTAGCCATGTGTATCCCTAAATGGGCAATGCTGGCCTCCGCAGAATGGTTGGACTGGGTGCCCAGAGGGAGCGCCACCATAGAAATTGGCAGACCCATATGATTCCTTGCCACTCCGTCACACCCAGCCGGCCCAGGATTCCCTTTAGTCGCCCCATCCACATTGATTTTGATCCATCCCACAAGGGGGGATTTCATTGAACATTATGTCTGCACTGTTTAATTTTGTGCACAAAAATGGAGATATTCCAGCCAATTTGCTACCGTTTGATAATATCCCACTCATCCTGGAGAGTAGGGAGGGGATGGTCATTCCTTCTACTGGGGCAGAAGTGAAGAAAATTCTCCTTTATAGCATTTCTAATTCTAATAGCCACTACAAGCACAGGAGATTCCAAATCTCTAAAAACTCTATTGTTTCTTTCTTTCCAAATACCCCAAGCAATATGAGGAAGAGACATATTCTAGAGGACTCCCAAAGCTTGATTGTTGAAGGGACACTTCCATTCAAACCACAACCTTTGAACAAAATCAGGGAAGACCCAATTAGTGTTCTAGATGTCAAGGAAAAAACTCTAGATATCCATAGCAAAAGAGCAGTGAAGCAATAGATGACCAACATTTTCCATCGCTTCTTTGCATAGGAAGCATCTGTTAGTAATAGGAAGACCTCTTTTGCAAAGGTTGTCAATGGTAGAAATCTTACTCTACATGAAAAGCCAAAAAACAATGTTAATTTTTGGAGTTAAAAGCTTATTCCAAATACCAGCCCAGAAGGGGGAGGGAGAGAAACTTCTGGAGATGAACTTGTAGGCATCAACAACCTTGAATTTCACTGAAGAGGAGAAATTCCAGAACACTTCATCCTCCACATGAGAGCGAGGGATATAATTACAAGTTAACCAAGGTTTCAAAGGTATCAAAGCATCATCCACATATTTGAGATCTAACCAGGCTCCATATCTAATATAATCAACCACCCAAGAGCCAATTCTTTTGAGACATAATACTTTGAAAGGAGGAGCCAAAATAGAATCTGAAAGGGGACCATCATGAATCTGCCAATCCTCCCAAAATTTGATTTTAGTTCCTTTCCCCAGCACCCATCTACAACCATGCAAGATAATATTGGTGGAACCAAAGAAATTGCTCCATAAATCAGAGACGGAGTTGGGAAGGTCATAAGATTCCAACATGTTTTGGATACCCTGGATGTGGTATTTATGTTTAAAAAAGTCAATCCATTCATTATTCTCTTTAAGACATCTCCACAATTGCTTGGTGATCAAGGCTTTAATGAAATCTCTCAGATTTCTAATGTCCAGCCCCCCATGGCCTTGGGAAGGCAAACTTGTTTCCAAGCCACAAGATGCAACCTGTTGAGCACTATTTTTTAAAAAAAAGAAAAAATATAATAAAAATAAAAAATAATACTATATGTTCCATAAGCATGAAGACTAATGGATATTTCGGCCAGTAAGCTGTGTCGAGCACTGCAGGAGAGGTTTCATCGAAAGAGCGTTTTCATCGACACAGGGCATATAAAGCGCTAAGCAAAGGTGTTTCGGTAAGAAGTTACCTTCGATGAACGCAAGAAACCGCTCATCGATACCCCATGTTTCATCGAAAAGGATAAAAGCAAAAAGACAAAAGGTGATTTCGAAGAAATATCGTTACCGAGGAAACTCAAGAGGCATTCATCGAAAAGCAAGTCTCATCGATGAACGTGGTGTCGAACAAAAGAAAGGCTGTTTCATCGATAAAAAGGGATATCGATGAAAAGGGGGATATCGATGAACACTCATAAGCCTTCATCGAAGAAAGAAACTCATCGAAAGTATGGCATCGATGAAACTCACGAGCAATTTGTCGAAAAGGGAGACCATCGATGAAAAAGTAATTTCGATGAGTCTTAAAAGCGGCTTCTCGACGTAAGTTTTTCACCGAAACAGTATTATCGAAGAAAGTGAGCTTTCGATGGAAGATTCGAACACTCGGCCGAAGGCAAGGGTTTCATCGATAATTTGAAATGCGCGCACTTTGAGCGGACTGTACTTCCCGCGAAGGAATTAAAGGCCCAGTTGAAAAGTGTCACATCTGCAATTAAATTTAAAACACTTGAGTAGCCGTTACAGATGCGGGATATTAACTATACACAAGTTGCCCATTCAATTACAGTTAAGCCTAGTGAATTTTCGTAAGAATCAGATTGACGCTAAGAGATTGAAAGCTGTGAAGAACTTGCAGAGATTTGCAAACGATAACCAGAGGAGTTGAGCATTTTACCAAGTAAGTGTTGTCTCTCTTATTTACTGTAACTATGGAACCTTCGTCTTCTTCTTCTAAAAAGAGTAGGAAAGGAAAAGAGTTAAACCCTGAAGAGAAACCCAAGAGACAGAAGAAAGAAGGGAGAGCTTTGACTCAGGACTTATTAGACCAGTGTCCATCGTCTAGTGTAAGGTCCAAAAAGATTAAAAGTGAAGAAGAAGGATTAGAGGATAAATTTGAAAATCTAGGAGACATCTGGACTGAGATACGAGGGCATGAGTTATTTTTGTTTGGTTACAAAAGAAGGGATGCACCCGAACCCATTAGTAATCTGTGGAAGAGGAACTTAGGCAAGTTAGCAGTTCCGAATGTATTTGTAGACGTAGAATTAATGAAAGCTCTGGTAAATTGCTACAACCCGAGAACTAAAACCATATGTGATTACAGAGGGAATACATTAGTAGTAATCAACAAGCAGACTATTGATATGGTCTTTGATCTAGACTGGGAAGTCGAGGAAAGCATTGATATGAAGAAACTCTCACAGGAATTCTTTAGTTTGGAGAATATCTACAGGACTTGGAGGCTACCTGTTCATAGGCCAAAAGTGGGTGGGTCATTTGTTCAGTTTGGCAAAAGTGACAAAGTGCCATTTGATGTCAACCACTTCCATCCATATTTCAAATATACATATTACACTGCAGCCCAAGTACTAGGCATAGAGGCTCATCCACTCATGGATGTTGGGATTATGGTTCTGTGTGCTGATATTCAATCAAAAGACCCTAGGTCATTTGATTTTGCTACTTATGTTGCGGATACCTTGAATCATGGGCTGGAAAAGATGAAAGGAGACCTTGTGAATGTTCACTTTTCATTATACTCCATGTTAATGCATATTCTTCTTTATTGTGGACAAGAAATTAACTTCTGGCCAGATGAGTTCAGCATCAGGTCTTATGATAAGAATGGTCTAAAGAAGCCGGTTCAGCTGTGGGTATCAGCATGGGACCAGAGGTTTATAAACAACCAATATTGGCATTTTCAAGAATACTTTGTGAAACCTCTCAGTGCAGCTTTTGGACAACGCAGGGATTATACTTTGTCCCCTGAAATTAAGAGGTTCCTCAGGCCAAAGGATTTTTCTCCAGAATCACAGATTGAACACAATTGGGGTGATTGGTATTGCCATGATAATCACACGGAGATAAGGGTATTTGGATATGAAGGGCAACCACACATGCTTCCAATTACGGTGCCAGACAGAGTGGCTAGCTTGGAGATTATAAGGCAATTGTCTATTGCCAGTGCTAAACATTTAACTGATTTTGGTAAACAATCTATTGTTCCAGGTCTATTAGTTTTCTCTGATTTCATTATCAAAAGTTCAAAGAGTTATCATTTATTACAGAATAAATTAAATTACTATGGCATGACTCTGGGTGAGCCTAGGGAGAATTTTGATCCCGAAGGATATATAAAAACTGCCAGAGCCTCACAGAAACTCAAAGCTGGGATACATATGGCCAAAATGCCAGACGACTTAATTAAGAACCTTGAGCGAGAGGAGGCCAAAGTTTTGAAAGGAAAGAGTGAATTAGTCTGGGAGGCCTACAAATGGAAAAGGGCAAGGGGAATGATAGACGGAGACCTAATTGGAAATATCCAAGATCCTCTGGAGGTGGCTAAAAGGCTACTTCAACATGAGGCTGAAATTATGCACAGAGTTCCTTCACAATTCCTTCGCTTCATTAATACTGAAAGAGACAGTCAGCCCCTAGCTCACATGTCACCAAAATCAACCGCCAGTAGTATCCCACCTGATTCTCCTCGAGAGGATTATCCTCCTGGTTTCGAAATAGAAATGAACATGGACACAGGAGAAATCAACATCAAAGATGTTGTTGACATAAGAATGACTGAGCATGAGGACTTCATTGCTGATGATGGATTCGCCTCCTCTAGGGAATTCCTCTCATTTCTATATCAATACAAAGGGGCTCATGTCAAACGAAGCATGGCTGGAAAACCAGAGGAAGAACAGATGAAGAGATTACAGGATGAAATTGATGTCCTCATGAAAGATATGACTCCTGAAAAAGGGAGGAAGTTATTAAAAGAGGCCGGTGTGATCATCTTCTCTGGTTGGGATATCAACTCAGCACTCTTATTTGATGGTTTTTTGAAAAAACAAGATTTGAATCAGCAGGTATTGCCCCAGGAGGTAGATAAACTGTTCCTAGGCTCTGGATATGATCCAGACAAAAAGGCTCTCCTACAGTGGGCACTATATCCAAAGGGGAAGAGGCCAATCATTGTGGATATAGAAGAAACCTTTGGGCACCTCATGGTTCATCAGGTTGGAAAGACCGATCCCAGGGTCACTGCGAAGCTCAACCTGGATGTTGCAAGATTAAACTTGGACCAGACAGAGTTTCTGGTCAGAGAAAACATTACATACAAGGGATTGTATGAAAAATCCAAGGAGGAAAACCAGAAGCTGCAGGCAAAGGTATTGCAATTAGAAACGGGGACTCCTATCAGCGAATACACCTCATACCCTGCAGGACGTAGCTTGGATGATGTCTCTGATGCCTTGTACTGGAAATATCAGGCAGAGAAGGCCAATAAACGCGCAGACAATATCCAGCAAAAAATGGACAAACTGGCCAATGACATCATAGGACATCGGTTTAACACCATGTTCTTGCAGGTTGAACCATATTGGATAGTTTACCATGGAACCATAAAAGCGCTAACAGAGCATGAGCGGTTAAGAGCACGATTGCAGGGGGTGCTAAGCAATAACGATTCCATGACGCCAGAAGAAAAGGCTGAGGGTAACGCGTATATGGATAGTCATGTCAAATTTGAAGATATGCTGAGAAGAGATCTAAAAGAATTAGATGATGAAAGACCCGTTGGAATGCCTTCTGTCTACAAGGAAGGAGAGGTAATAACCTTGGAGGATTTGCGAAAGGAGCTTGTCAGCGTCAAGGATTGGGCCTTGTCAGAAATTGATCGGAGTAAGGATATGGCCCCTACCGTCAACCAGATGATATTCAAGTACCTGACGCTAGGGGATGAATTAAAAAAGCAAACACTTCGAATCAAAACATTCAAAGATGATGATTACATTCATCATTTGGGACTTTTGAATCTCTTTTTGCTTAAGTTTAGAAACACTCGAGTTGATGACTAATATTTTGAAAAGACGTGTCTCTTCATGAAAAGCTTGCGTCCTCATATGTATATGAGAATGTTTTTGTAATGTAAAGGGGACATTATTAGATTAGGATTATGAGCGAAAGAACAACAGCCTGTAAGTCTTCGTGTATAAACTTCAATGGAATACAAATCTTGATCAATTGTTTCCCTGCATATGCGTTGTGGATTATTTCATTTTCTTTTGGCAATCGTCTGTGATATTATCTGATAAAGATAGGGTTATTCATATTCTTAAGATCAAATCTATGCTTTATGTTATAATGTTGTAACAAAAGTTTTGCTTGCGGATTGTAATTGTTCCCTGCAAAGCTTAATTGACTGGTCCCTTAAGGGTAGGGTTAAATTCACTCAATCAGCACATAATGTAAGCATTCATTTGGTTTTGAAAGAAATAATAACTGACAGGTTCATAAGGGATGAGTTAAAAAACTGTCTCACAGATTCGCACTATAAGCCCTGAAGAAAATTGTAATGACTCTGTAACCCATGCAATAAAGAAGGCACTGGCTTAAATCTCAAGTCATACTCATCGTTTATTTTCACAATTAGTTATTTTGATAGCTACAGGAGTAATTAAGAAACACAAAGCGAAATAACAACCTTGAACTCGTCTGCAATATCTCCATTCAAGGAATTCATGCCATTTCAAGATCAGGAGATATCAGAATAGGATAACATATCTGCTATAAAAAGCACTGTTTATTGGAGACATTCAGTGAATAGGTATACCCGCCTAGGTCCTGCAGAGCCTAAAGAGAGAGAGTTAGTAACTAATAGGTTCACTCTATAAGTTGGCCAAGTCAATTGGAGGGTTTGATCATAGGAGTTGGCATTGCCTTAGAACCCATCCAATCTGTTGATTTGAGACCCAACAGATTGGCGACTCTGCTGGGGAAATTGTAAGAACTCTGCTGTGGGAAAGAGCTCAGAAGAAATAAAAACAATTCATGTCCTCTAGACAAGAGGTGGCGACTCTAAAATAAGAATTTCAATGCACGGGACAAGATCGGTTGCGAAAGGACAATCTTTATCCCAATTAGATTTCCCTCAACGAAGGAACAAAAGTAAAGAACCCATGAATGATTCCATGAGAGAAAGATACAACCAGTATAAACATGAAAGTAGCCAACACTCGCCCTCGAAGGAACAAGATAGAACAACAACTTCAAGCCCGATGAACGAAGATTTGGTTGCGGCATATAAAGCTCAAAAGGGGCGATGCCAAATTCCCCCTGGTTTTGAAAATCATGAAGCACAGTCCAGACAACATACACCACCTCCATCAAGATCAGGTATGGCAGATCCTGCAGATAGATTTACAGATTTAACCAGACAAATGATGGAGGCAGCTGCTGAAATGAGAGATTCAGGAAGGACTCAGGAATGTTTGGAACTGTGTGCCAAGTTGGGCATAAATGTTGGTGAGGATGACTTTAATAAAGATGTAAACAACTACAAGAAAACATATGCTCAGGGAGTGGGTAGAACAAAGAGCAATGATTTCAAAGCTTATGAGAACCCTCTGTTTGGTAACAAAAGGGATGATCATGTGCAATCAAGTACACCGCCAGTCCAGCAAAACTCACATGCAAGCTTTATCCCTCACAATCAGTATCCACCTCCTGGTCAATTTTATAACCAACATCCACCCCCTAATCAGTTTCAGTATCAACACCAGAATCAATACCCTCCTCCTTATCAAAACCAAATGCCCTTGTATGGTAATATGAACCAGAACTTCGTGAATCCTCATGGAGGGCATGGACTAATAAATATGGAACAAATGAGGCAGTTTGATTTTTCAGGAATGATGGTGTATCCATATCCCATCCCAAATGAGATCAGGACAGCAATACCAAGGTTCACAGGAAGTAATGCAGTTTCAGGTGAGGCTCATTGCAAAGCATTTGATGCAGTAATTGAGGATTTTGGTTTGCCATATGAGGATGTCAAAATCAGGTTGTTTATGCAGTCATTAATAGAAGATGCGAGAGACTGGTTTAGAACGTTGCCTGATGCGTCCATTAGAAATCTTGCAGAATTCAAAGAAATGTTCCTGGAACAATATGGAGACCATAATAGTCCTGAGTTTGCTTTACATGAAATCATCAGCATTAAGAAAGAGCAAAATGAATCAGTAATTGACTTTAACAAAAGATTCAATAGGGTTTTGAACAAAATCCCTAATAGGATGAAACCAGTACCTGAAGTGAGCATTCTGTACTATATCAATGCTTATGACAGCAAAACAAACTATGAGTTGAGAACCAGAAACCCAAGAGATCTCCGAGATGTTATGAAAGATGCCATTGTTATAGAGAACAATAGAAAGGCTGCTGGTAAGATTGGAAAAAGAGAGGATGCAAGATTGTACAATCCTAAAGCACCTAAGGCTAATAGGGATGAAGATAAGCTTGACAAAGTTTTAAATGCCCTAAAAGATCTATCTGTAAGAGTAAACAAAACAGAGAAGCAGCAATACTACCGTCCTGAGAGACCTAGACTACATGACATGCCTTATAACACTACATGGAAGGATGGAAAACCGGTAGAAAGGAACCACAGAGACAATCAACAAATACCAGATCCTTTAAAAAGAGCAGTAAATTACACTCAAAACGATGACATGTGGTGCTATGCTTGCAATATGCCACACGCTTCCTCTTTGTGTGCAGTAGCAAAAGGGTTGCAAGAGGAGGAGGATGGCTATGAAGATCATGTGGATGATTCAACTATTAATATGATGACATTTAGTCAGGAAGGGAGGTCGGACTCTATAAATATTGATCATTGCTCTGTTTTACCTGTGACCACCAGCAAAAATGAAAGTGTCAAACTCAGAGTCCCTACTGAAGAAGAGAAGAGAAAAATTACAGCCTATGCTGTTGCACAAGCAAAAAGGACTTATGACTTAAGAAACAGGATGGTGAATCCAGAACAAGGTAAACCTGCTAGTCTTTTCATGAAAGAAAACAATGAAGCACTTAAGCGAATGAATAAGGCAACTAAGACTAGGCAAGATGATAATCAGGGTCCTGATGTTCAAAGGAAAGAAACGGTAAAAACTCTTTCATCACAGCAATCTACCTCGTTTGATATCTCAGCTGCACTAACACAATTGAAAGTTTCTGTCCCATTAATGGAAATCATGAGGTTTCCTGAATATAGGGAAAAAACTTTGGAAATGATTTCAGGTGTCCAAGAAGGGAAGGTTAATGAACAGAAACGAGAAGTCCCGACAGGTGGCAGTAATGAACAAATGGCTCCAGTTATATACTTAGGGTCCACTATAACAAAAAATCCAACACAAGTAGACCCATTTTACCTCACCTTGGTGATAAACAACAGAAGGGTAAGAAATTGTATGATTGATTCAGGAGCAGCCATAAACGTCATGCCTGTTGGGGTGATGAAAGAATTAGGACTGGAAGTTGATACTACCTTTGGGAAATGCTATGCCATGGACAATAGATCAGTCCCAGTGGTTGGTATCATGAAGAATGTAGAGTTCAGATTAGCAGCCTGTCCAGAAGCATCGTATAAAACAGATATCACGGTGGTAGATGTTCCACCAAACTATGGAATGTTGTTGTCTAGACAATGGTCGAATATGATTGGTGGATATGTGCAGCTGGATTTATCTTATGCTACAATTCCAATAAATGGACAGGAAATAAAAATTGACAGGGAGCCTCGGTCCACATATATCATAGAAGACATGGAAGGAACAGTGAACCAAGTGTGTTTTTTACAAACTGACATGGACAACTTCCAGGTACAGTTGACAAAACCTAAATTTAAAGAGTGGATCCCCATTGAGTCATGTCTAACTGAAAATGATGGTCAAATATGGAAGATGTTCTTTGATGGGTCTTGTAGTAAAGAAGGGAGTGGGGCTGGAATCCTTTTTATTTCACCTACAGGAGAAACTTACAAGTATTCTTTCAAGTTGTTATTTGAATGTACAAACAACATTGCTGAATATGAAGCCCTACTCACTGGTCTTAACATAGCAGTCAAACATGGAATCAAGTTGATAAGTGTCTTTGGAGATTCAGAACTAATAGTCTCACAAGTAAAGGAGAGATATGCCTCGAAGCATTTAAGACTGAAACAATACAGAAATGCTGTATGGGATACCATGGAGCTTTTTGATGCTTTTCAGATAACCTGGATAGATAGATCAAAGAACATCATGGCAGATTTTCTAGCAAATATTGCACTAAAAGGTAATGATATAACACTAACTGGGATATCTGAAGTGGAGATGAAAGTGAGACCATCTGTTCCTGACAACTTGTATAATTGGCAAGTGTTTCAAGATGATGCAGATCTGTTGAACTTCTTGCAGTGTGCTGATCATTATCAGGCTCAAGCTATAAATTTTAATGACTTTGTGGAACAAATTGAAGGTAAGGAGACCTTATTTGGACATGAAATTATACAACTGAAGACAAATAAATTACCAAGAGGCCTGGTAGCATTAGAGAGAACTTTTAATGCTCAAGATGTAATTGAAACCAAAGGGTCAGCTGTTAAAGAAAGTGATGTTGAACAAATCAATCTAGGAAATGAAGAAGCCCCCAAGAATGTTTTTATTGGAAAAAAATTGACTCCTACTATGAGGCAACAACTGATAATCTTGTTAAAAAGATATAAACATGTGTTTGCATGGTCTTATGAGGATCTCAAAGCTTACAGGGAAGATCTCTTTCAACATGAGATACCACTTAAGCCAGAAGCTAAGCCATTTAGGCAAAAACAGAGGCCAATTAATCCTACATTGCTACCAAAAATGAGAGAAGAAATTATAAAGATGAAAAATGCAGGAATAATAGAACCATGCAGATATTCCACTTGGGTTTCTAACTTGGTACCAGTCAGGAAGAAAAATGGGGATATTAGATTATGTGTAGATTTTAGGAATTTAAACATATCGTCTTTAAAGGATAACTATCCATTGCCAAACATGGATAATATGCTGCAGAAGGTAACAGGGTGTGAGTTGCTGTCCATGATGGATGGATTTTCGGGTTACAATCAGGTGAAAGTTAGAGAAACTGAAAAATATAAAACAGCCTTCACAACTCCATGGGGCACTTATGTCTATGCACGAATGCCATTTGGATTGACCAACGCTGGAGCTACTTTTCAAAGGGCAATGGATGTGGCTTTTTCAGAATTGATTGACATAATCATGGTAGTATACCAAGATGATCTGACTGCGTACTCAAAGAAAGCTGATGATCACTGTGAACACCTTGAGAAGATATTTAAAAGAGCCTTAGAATATGGAATTTCCTTGAATCCCAAGAAATGTCACTTTGGTGTTGAAGAGGGAAAACTACTTGGACACATAGTATCCAAGGAGGGGGTGAGAATTGACCCTGAAAGGGTAGCAGCTATTAACGAGGTTCCCATCCCCCGAACTATCAAAGCAATCCAGTCATTTTTGGGACAAATTAATTTTGTGAGAAGGTTCATTTTGAATTTCGCAGACATAGTAAAACCTATAGTAAGGATGTTGAAGAAAGAGGCAAAAATTGACTGGACTGAAGATGCAATTGATTCCTTTGTGGCTATTAAAAGAGCAATTTCTGAGGCACCAGTACTAATTTCCCCAGATTTTGGCAAACCATTTATGATATTTTCATTTGCCTCTTGTCATACTATAGCAGCAGTGTTGTTACAGAAAAATTCAGAGGGGTATGAGCAGCCCATTGCATACTTTAGCAAGTCTTTAAGCCCTTCAGAAGTAAAATATGAGATAAATGAAAAACAGGCCTATGCTCTGGTCAAAGCAGTAAAACAATTCAGGCCATACCTAGTAGGGGCCGAAGTTATTGCTTATGTTCCCAATGCAGCAGTAAAAGATATCTTCAGACAAACTGAGGTCACGGGCAAAAGATGCAAATGGATCAATCAGATACAAGAATTTAACATTGAGCTTAAGATTTCACAGGTTATCAAAGGACAAGGACTGGCCAAACTCATGACAGGAACTGAAATTGAAGAGTCTGATGTGAATCAGGTTGGATGGGAAGAAGCTAATTTCAGTATTGAGAAAACATCATGGTACACTGATATCATGTATTACCTTAAGCACTTAAAGTGTCCAGATGCTATGACCGATAGTCAGAAGAGAGCTTTGAAGTTAAAATCAGCAAGGTATGTGATTATAAATGGGGACTTATACTGGAAAAATAGAGATGGGATATTGTTATTGTGTCTGGACAATTACCAGGCAGACAGGGTTCTTCATGAAATGCATGATGGGGTTTGTGGTGGCCATTTCTCAGCTAAGACTACAGCACATAAAATATTAAGAGCCGGATATTATTGGCCATGTGTCTTCAATGATTCCTATAGATATGTCAGAAAATGCGAAGCTTGTCAAAAGTTCTCAAGCAAAACAAAATATCAAGGATCACTCCCGTTGAGACCAATGGTGACTGAGGAACCATTCCAACAGTGGGGGATTGACTTTATAGGGGAAATATCAGAAAAATCTAGTGGAGGACACAGATGGATATTGGTTGCTACAGATTATTTTACCAAATGGGTGGAGGCAATACCTACCAAACAGGCCACTAGCAAGGTGGTGATAAAATTCTTAATGGAGAACATTATTACTAGGTTTGGTGTTCCTGCAAGAATCATCTCAGATAATGGCATGTCTTTTAGATCAGAGGAATTCAACAAATGCTGTGATGAATATGGCATTAAGATATCACATTCTTCTCCTTATCACCCCCAGGGGAATGGGCAAGCTGAATCAAGCAACAAGAACATCCTGAAGATCATTAAAAAGATGCTGGGGCAGAACAAAAAGGCATGGGACTCAAAGTTGAATCTTGCATTATGGGCAGACAGGATAACTGTGAAAAGATCCACAGGAAAATCCCCGTTTGAATTGGTTTATGGCAAAAGGGCCAGACTACCTTTGGATAATCTTCTACCTGTACATAGATTTATGATTCAAGAGGAAATAGATGTTGAAGATCCATCACAAGAAAGAATAATGCAGCTAGTAGAACTTGATGAAGTCAGGGCAGAAGCTCAAAGGCAAAATATCAGGATTCAAAATCAAATGAAGAGGTTGTATGACAAGAGGACATCTCACAGGAAATTTTGTGTAGGAGACTGGGTTTTAATGTGGAATGCCAGGAGTCAAGACAAAGGCAAGCACGGTAAATTTGAAGCCTTATGGATCGGCCCATATGTGATCATAGACAAAGGGGGGGAGGATTCTTACTTGCTCCAAAACGCGACAGGGGAGGTCCAAGAATTGCCAGTACATGGGCAGTTCTTAAAGAACTTCTTCTCCTGAAGCACTCCGCATCACCTGTACAGTAGGGTAGGATCCGTTTCCATTGTAAATACCATTATATCTGCGAAACCAGAGATTCTGGATTCTTGAAGGCATAGTTCAGAATGCCTTCATCCTCAGTCAGAGCCGCTGTTGAGCACTATTTTTTAAAAAAAAGAAAAAATATAATAAAAATAAAAAATAATACTATATGTTCCATAAGCATGAAGACTAATGGATATTTCGGCCAGTAAGCTGTGTCGAGCACTGCAGGAGAGGTTTCATCGAAAGAGCGTTTTCATCGACACAGGGCATATAAAGCGCTAAGCAAAGGTGTTTCGGTAAGAAGTTACCTTCGATGAACGCAAGAAACCGCTCATCGATACCCCATGTTTCATCGAAAAGGATAAAAGCAAAAAGACAAAAGGTGATTTCGAAGAAATATCGTTACCGAGGAAACTCAAGAGGCATTCATCGAAAAGCAAGTCTCATCGATGAACGTGGTGTCGAACAAAAGAAAGGCTGTTTCATCGATAAAAAGGGATATCGATGAAAAGGGGGATATCGATGAACACTCATAAGCCTTCATCGAAGAAAGAAACTCATCGAAAGTATGGCATCGATGAAACTCACGAGCAATTTGTCGAAAAGGGAGACCATCGATGAAAAAGTAATTTCGATGAGTCTTAAAAGCGGCTTCTCGACGTAAGTTTTTCACCGAAACAGTATTATCGAAGAAAGTGAGCTTTCGATGGAAGATTCGAACACTCGGCCGAAGGCAAGGGTTTCATCGATAATTTGAAATGCGCGCACTTTGAGCGGACTGTACTTCCCGCGAAGGAATTAAAGGCCCAGTTGAAAAGTGTCACATCTGCAATTAAATTTAAAACACTTGAGTAGCCGTTACAGATGCGGGATATTAACTATACACAAGTTGCCCATTCAATTACAGTTAAGCCTAGTGAATTTTCGTAAGAATCAGATTGACGCTAAGAGATTGAAAGCTGTGAAGAACTTGCAGAGATTTGCAAACGATAACCAGAGGAGTTGAGCATTTTACCAAGTAAGTGTTGTCTCTCTTATTTACTGTAACTATGGAACCTTCGTCTTCTTCTTCTAAAAAGAGTAGGAAAGGAAAAGAGTTAAACCCTGAAGAGAAACCCAAGAGACAGAAGAAAGAAGGGAGAGCTTTGACTCAGGACTTATTAGACCAGTGTCCATCGTCTAGTGTAAGGTCCAAAAAGATTAAAAGTGAAGAAGAAGGATTAGAGGATAAATTTGAAAATCTAGGAGACATCTGGACTGAGATACGAGGGCATGAGTTATTTTTGTTTGGTTACAAAAGAAGGGATGCACCCGAACCCATTAGTAATCTGTGGAAGAGGAACTTAGGCAAGTTAGCAGTTCCGAATGTATTTGTAGACGTAGAATTAATGAAAGCTCTGGTAAATTGCTACAACCCGAGAACTAAAACCATATGTGATTACAGAGGGAATACATTAGTAGTAATCAACAAGCAGACTATTGATATGGTCTTTGATCTAGACTGGGAAGTCGAGGAAAGCATTGATATGAAGAAACTCTCACAGGAATTCTTTAGTTTGGAGAATATCTACAGGACTTGGAGGCTACCTGTTCATAGGCCAAAAGTGGGTGGGTCATTTGTTCAGTTTGGCAAAAGTGACAAAGTGCCATTTGATGTCAACCACTTCCATCCATATTTCAAATATACATATTACACTGCAGCCCAAGTACTAGGCATAGAGGCTCATCCACTCATGGATGTTGGGATTATGGTTCTGTGTGCTGATATTCAATCAAAAGACCCTAGGTCATTTGATTTTGCTACTTATGTTGCGGATACCTTGAATCATGGGCTGGAAAAGATGAAAGGAGACCTTGTGAATGTTCACTTTTCATTATACTCCATGTTAATGCATATTCTTCTTTATTGTGGACAAGAAATTAACTTCTGGCCAGATGAGTTCAGCATCAGGTCTTATGATAAGAATGGTCTAAAGAAGCCGGTTCAGCTGTGGGTATCAGCATGGGACCAGAGGTTTATAAACAACCAATATTGGCATTTTCAAGAATACTTTGTGAAACCTCTCAGTGCAGCTTTTGGACAACGCAGGGATTATACTTTGTCCCCTGAAATTAAGAGGTTCCTCAGGCCAAAGGATTTTTCTCCAGAATCACAGATTGAACACAATTGGGGTGATTGGTATTGCCATGATAATCACACGGAGATAAGGGTATTTGGATATGAAGGGCAACCACACATGCTTCCAATTACGGTGCCAGACAGAGTGGCTAGCTTGGAGATTATAAGGCAATTGTCTATTGCCAGTGCTAAACATTTAACTGATTTTGGTAAACAATCTATTGTTCCAGGTCTATTAGTTTTCTCTGATTTCATTATCAAAAGTTCAAAGAGTTATCATTTATTACAGAATAAATTAAATTACTATGGCATGACTCTGGGTGAGCCTAGGGAGAATTTTGATCCCGAAGGATATATAAAAACTGCCAGAGCCTCACAGAAACTCAAAGCTGGGATACATATGGCCAAAATGCCAAACGACTTAATTAAGAACCTTGAGCGAGAGGAGGCCAAAGTTTTGAAAGGAAAGAGTGAATTAGTCTGGGAGGCCTACAAATGGAAAAGGGCAAGGGGAATGATAGACGGAGACCTAATTGGAAATATCCAAGATCCTCTGGAGGTGGCTAAAAGGCTACTTCAACATGAGGCTGAAATTATGCACAGAGTTCCTTCACAATTCCTTCGCTTCATTAATACTGAAAGAGACAGTCAGCCCCTAGCTCACATGTCACCAAAATCAACCGCCAGTAGTATCCCACCTGATTCTCCTCGAGAGGATTATCCTCCTGGTTTCGAAATAGAAATGAACATGGACACAGGAGAAATCAACATCAAAGATGTTGTTGACATAAGAATGACTGAGCATGAGGACTTCATTGCTGATGATGGATTCGCCTCCTCTAGGGAATTCCTCTCATTTCTATATCAATACAAAGGGGCTCATGTCAAACGAAGCATGGCTGGAAAACCAGAGGAAGAACAGATGAAGAGATTACAGGATGAAATTGATGTCCTCATGAAAGATATGACTCCTGAAAAAGGGAGGAAGTTATTAAAAGAGGCCGGTGTGATCATCTTCTCTGGTTGGGATATCAACTCAGCACTCTTATTTGATGGTTTTTTGAAAAAACAAGATTTGAATCAGCAGGTATTGCCCCAGGAGGTAGATAAACTGTTCCTAGGCTCTGGATATGATCCAGACAAAAAGGCTCTCCTACAGTGGGCACTATATCCAAAGGGGAAGAGGCCAATCATTGTGGATATAGAAGAAACCTTTGGGCACCTCATGGTTCATCAGGTTGGAAAGACCGATCCCAGGGTCACTGCGAAGCTCAACCTGGATGTTGCAAGATTAAACTTGGACCAGACAGAGTTTCTGGTCAGAGAAAACATTACATACAAGGGATTGTATGAAAAATCCAAGGAGGAAAACCAGAAGCTGCAGGCAAAGGTATTGCAATTAGAAACGGGGACTCCTATCAGCGAATACACCTCATACCCTGCAGGACGTAGCTTGGATGATGTCTCTGATGCCTTGTACTGGAAATATCAGGCAGAGAAGGCCAATAAACGCGCAGACAATATCCAGCAAAAAATGGACAAACTGGCCAATGACATCATAGGACATCGGTTTAACACCATGTTCTTGCAGGTTGAACCATATTGGATAGTTTACCATGGAACCATAAAAGTGCTAACAGAGCATGAGCGGTTAAGAGCACGATTGCAGGGGGTGCTAAGCAATAACGATTCCATGACGCCAGAAGAAAAGGCTGAGGGTAACGCGTATATGGATAGTCATGTCAAATTTGAAGATATGCTGAGAAGAGATCTAAAAGAATTAGATGATGAAAGACCCGTTGGAATGCCTTCTGTCTACAAGGAAGGAGAGGTAATAACCTTGGAGGATTTGCGAAAGGAGCTTGTCAGCGTCAAGGATTGGGCCTTGTCAGAAATTGATCGGAGTAAGGATATGGCCCCTACCGTCAACCAGATGATATTCAAGTACCTGACGCTAGGGGATGAATTAAAAAAGCAAACACTTCGAATCAAAACATTCAAAGATGATGATTACATTCATCATTTGGGACTTTTGAATCTCTTTTTGCTTAAGTTTAGAAACACTCGAGTTGATGACTAATATTTTGAAAAGACGTGTCTCTTCATGAAAAGCTTGCGTCCTCATATGTATATGAGAATGTTTTTGTAATGTAAAGGGGACATTATTAGATTAGGATTATGAGCGAAAGAACAACAGCCTGTAAGTCTTCGTGTATAAACTTCAATGGAATACAAATCTTGATCAATTGTTTCCCTGCATATGCGTTGTGGATTATTTCATTTTCTTTTGGCAATCGTCTGTGATATTATCTGATAAAGATAGGGTTATTCATATTCTTAAGATCAAATCTATGCTTTATGTTATAATGTTGTAACAAAAGTTTTGCTTGCGGATTGTAATTGTTCCCTGCAAAGCTTAATTGACTGGTCCCTTAAGGGTAGGGTTAAATTCACTCAATCAGCACATAATGTAAGCATTCATTTGGTTTTGAAAGAAATAATAACTGACAGGTTCATAAGGGATGAGTTAAAAAACTGTCTCACAGATTCGCACTATAAGCCCTGAAGAAAATTGTAATGACTCTGTAACCCATGCAATAAAGAAGGCACTGGCTTAAATCTCAAGTCATACTCATCGTTTATTTTCACAATTAGTTATTTTGATAGCTACAGGAGTAATTAAGAAACACAAAGCGAAATAACAACCTTGAACTCGTCTGCAATATCTCCATTCAAGGAATTCATGCCATTTCAAGATCAGGAGATATCAGAATAGGATAACATATCTGCTATAAAAAGCACTGTTTATTGGAGACATTCAGTGAATAGGTATACCCGCCTAGGTCCTGCAGAGCCTAAAGAGAGAGAGTTAGTAACTAATAGGTTCACTCTATAAGTTGGCCAAGTCAATTGGAGGGTTTGATCATAGGAGTTGGCATTGCCTTAGAACCCATCCAATCTGTTGATTTGAGACCCAACACAACCTATTCTTATTTTTGCTCACTATCCATAGTTTTTTTTTTGAATTCTTTCCAATCTATCAGAAATTTTGACAGGAATTTTGAATAAACTCACAGCATACACTGGGAGGCTCTGTAGCATAGCTTTGAAAAGTTGGAGCTTACCAGCCTGGCTTAACAATGCACCTTTCCACCTAGCCAGCTTATTCTAGAATCTATCAATAAGATTTTCCCAAAAGGAATCTAGGGCTGGACCATGGTAGAGGGGAAGACCTAAATAAGAGTCGGGCAAAACCCCAAGTTTACACCCCAGAATCATGGCAATCTTCATTTTCCTGTGATTCGGGGTGTTAAAGAAAAAAATGGAACTTTTAGCCAGGCTAATTTTTTGTCCAATACCTTGCTCACAAGTATCTAGAGTCTTTTTTTAATTCTTAGCTTCTTTAACCTAACTTTCCTCCATCAACAAAGTATCTCCATGAATTGCTGGTGAGAACAAGTAGAGGCCTAAGAAGAGGGATGTAAGCCCAAAAGATTACCTTTTCTAACTTCCCTTTCGATAATTTTACTAAGAGTTTCACTCATCAGAATGAAAAGGAAAGGAGATAAAGGATCCTCCTGTCTAATACCCCTTGATGCAGAGAAGAAACTAGAGGCAACAACATTGATCAAGACTAAAAATTTGGGAGTGGACACACATTGATCAATAATCTGGATGTTATCTCCAAATCCAAACACCCTAAGGATTTTGAGAAGAAAACTCCAATTGACTCTATCAAAGCTTTCAACAGATCCAATTTCAGAAAAAAAAAACCATGTTTTTTATTGATAGATAAGGAGTGAATGTCCTCATGCACCACAATTATGGAATCCAAGATTAGCCTCCCAAGAACAAACCCATTCTGGTGTTTTGAAATTAAAGAGGGGAGGTATTTCTTAAGCCTGAGCACCAAGATCTTGGTGAAAATTTTATAGATAGAATTTCATAGACTTATAGGTCTAAAATCCTAAAAAGAACAGGCATCAGGTTTCTCGGGAATGAAGACAAAGAAGGTGGCATTGAGCTCCTTCAGAAGAGAGTGAGACCCAAAAAACTCTTGTGTTGCAATGATCACATCAGAGCCTAAAATCTGTGTGAGATTTTGCCAAGATCAAGAGCTCAATGAAATGCACAAAATAGAGACACAATATAGGACAAGAATAAACTATATTCTCATTAATAGAAAATGATCAATAATCATAATTCAATAGTTACATACAATGTAGATGAGCTTGCTTATATAGGCAAGGCTTGGGATATGTGAGCACACAAACATGACATGTGGCTCAATAAAAAACAAGGGTAGGTAGGAAATAGGTGTGGGTAGGTAGGAGAAATAATATAATAGTCCACATGAGGTGGATCACCCACTGAATGTGGAGTGTAACAACAAGAGTGGAGTGTAACAACAAGATCAACAACATAAAAGGTGGAATTTCTCCTACACACACTATCCCAATGTGGCACAAACACCCAAGTGTCTCATACCCAAACTACTATGAAATGCATTTCCTAAGTAAACTTAAGTAAGTGTAATAATATCCATGATGAATAATTATTTACACCAACACCCCCCCTTAAGTGTAACTTAGGGGAATGTACTTAAGTCTACAATGCAACTAAGCAATGCAAGATGGGTCCCGGCTACTAGGCCATGTTAGGTACCCATGGACAAATGCAAATGCATGCAAACCAATGCAATGAAATCTCTCACAAAGTGGGGAAAGAGAGAAAAACCCAACGGGAAAAAACCATCCCCCAAAAGAGAGATGAAAAACATATAAGAGAACTCTCATAGAAGAATGTGAAGAACAATACCCCATGTGAGGAAAAAGTCCCCCCCATTTGAGAGAAGAAGAGAAGCTAGGAAGCCCCCCCTCAATGTGGAATCTGCACCAATGATAGAAGCTTGATGTATGAAGAAACTGCTCCACAAATGTTGAACAACATTCCTCCCCTTAGGAAGAAACAAAACCAAAGGTGTATCCATGAAGTCTCCCCAATCATGAAGGGAAGATGTATGAAGAAAACTCATGATGAAAGGAATCTTTGAAAACTACTCAAGTGTCCCCATGTCGATGCTGAAAGATACCCCCTCCAAAGGTGGTAAACTGTGCCACACTACTGAAAAAGGCACTCCAACATCTAGTGGAGATGGATGTAGAACATGTCCCAAAGAATCACATGTCTCCTCAAAAAATAAAGAGACCTCCTCCAACTGTTGTACATAAGTATCCACAATCATGTCAACCTCAAAAGAATGATCATGTAGAGAATGAACAAGAGGGTCAGAGTGTGCCCTCACAACAATCGAAGAATGATCACCTTCATCAAAGAGAAGATGAATGTCATCAATGATGTCTCCCAAATATGCAATGTAGGATTCCACAAACAAACCTGTAATGTCTATCAAGTAATCATCCCATGAATCTGAAGCTGGAAGACAATGAATATCTTACTGCACTGAATCACATGAAGGCAAAACTGTCTCACTATCCGCATCATCAGGTGCAATAGGTGATCTGATATCAATATGAGGAGATGAAATACAAGACTCAAGAATGGGGTCACATGTGAGAATCCCCATGTTCAAGTGCCCAAAGTTCTCCTCAAAATCTGAACCATCATAATAAGTGCGATCAACATGTGTAGAATCATCAAATGTGAAATCATCATCATCAACAAAATCTAAAAAGGAGTATAACCGAGATGCATGATCAACCACCCCAGTTGCAATGATAGCTCTAGTCTCCAAGTCTCTAATGAAAACTGAGTCAGGTGTGAACTCCACAACTCTCTTAGTTGTGACATGTGTGATTTGATAGATAGAAAGGAGATTATTTGTCAAGTGGGGTACACACAACACATCATTGAAGGAGTTATCCCCAATGTTAATAGATCCTTTCCCAATCACATCCATGTATGTATGATTGCCCATCAAAATCTATGGCATGGTGCAAGGCTCAAATGTAGAGAACATAGACTGTGAAGATGTCATATGATGAGAAGCCCCTGAATCTAGAAACCATCTCTGAATCATGACTGATAGTAGCAGATAGAGCTTTTCCTTTTCTTGTCCCAAAAGAGTGAGTCTTCCCACTTGTAGAAGCCATGAATGCTTTCCCTTTTCCTTTTGAATGTGAGGAAGTGGAAGTTGATGAATCATCCTTCTTGTAGACTTTAGGCAAATCAATGTTATGCTTTTTGATGATATGTGTGAGCTCATCAATCTTCTTAGAATGGCAACGATGCTCCTCATGACCAATCTTTTTACAATAAGCACAAGTAGGTCTCTCCCTCTTTGGTGAATTATCTCTCTTAGAAGAGGATGAATCTCCTTGTTGTGGAGAAGATAGTGCTTTTTCTTTAGGCTTTGATATTTCTTCTTGTTTGAGTTGTCCTTTCCTTGATTTCCTTTGTTCCCTTGATTTGCCACTAATGCTTGAGACTTAGAAGCCTTAAGAATGCCCACACTTATCAACTTAGTTTGTTCCATCATCAACATTTCATTGAAAGCATCAAATGTAGGCATTTTGTAGCTTGAATCCATTGTCATCCTATGGGTTTGGAAACTAGAAACAAATGCTGCATATTCTTGTGGAAGCTTGCCTATCAAGTTGAATATCAATTGAGTATCCTTCTTATCAATGCCACAATCTTTGAGTTGTGCCCTCAACTCATTTGCCTTAGTGACATAATCTTGTATAGTATCAAATTTTTTGGGATCTAACATGGTGAGATCACTATCAATTTGATATCCCCTAATCTCATCAACTTGACCATACAAGTCTTGAAACTTTTGCCAAGCATCCTTGATTAGAGTACACTTCTCAATATGAAAAATGAGATCCTTTGATACATACTTTCTTAAGGCACCAATTGCCATGATATTTTTAGTGAGCCAATCCAAGTGACCAACTAGATCAACCTTAGGATCAGTAGGAGCAACAATAGTTCCATCAATGTAATGAGTGAGTCCTTTTCCATAAGTTTACTCCATGCATCAATTTTTCAAGTAGCATAATTATGTGGAGTTAAGAGAGGAAACTTAGAAGAATACAAGTACTAAGAGAGCCAAAAATGGCCAAAATCTAAAAGTACAATTTATACTTATAATGGCATCAATCTGATAGCATCATGTGAAAGTAGACAAAAAAATACTTACTTTCAAAAAAAATGGCACCTGGAAAGGAGGTCGTATGACCCCAAACGAAGCCTCTGAAGTTGCAAAAACTGGGATTACTCAGGTACAGTCACCAAAAACTGCATTTTTTGAAAAATTCGTGTATCACAATCAAAAAATTCCTTCACCACTATGGAGAGCATAAAATTCTAGCCCATTTCAAAAAAAATTGCACCCAAAAAGGAGCAAAAATGAGCAAGTTATGGCCATTTGAAGTTGAACTGCAAAATAAAAAATGCAAATGAGAGGGGCCTGCAAAATTTTTGAAAAATGCTGATGTGGTGCTGATGTCAGAAAGTCACTATGTTAAATTTGACAGCCATATGACCGTCATAAAAACTTCGCCTATCTGCTGACTGGGTGTCCGTACTATACAGATAGGCTGATGTGGCAGATGACTGTGCAGGCCGTACGGATTACGTGGCACTCTGACTCGGCTGCCATACGGAGATGACATGTCAGTCAGAGGTGACCACGGGCTAGTGGCCTCCTGCCACGTGGTGGACGTGGATCATCGGTTTCCCTGCGGAGTTTGCGTGGCGGAGGTGCTGGCGGTGGCAGGTGGGCCGCTGGTGGCAGCGGCCGGTGGCGGTAGAGACCGGTGGGAGGAGACCTAGGCCGGTGTCGGGAGGAGTCGGCGCAGCGGCAAAGGCAAGGCATGGCGGTGGCGGGGTGTGGTGCCGGAGAGGAGGAGCGGCCGCCAGAGAGGAGGGAGCGGTCGCGGGAGCCAAGGAAGCGGACACTGGAGCCAAGGAAGAGGTCGCTGGAGACGGGTGGGTATTGGGGGGAGGCGCCGACAGGGAGGTACGGAGTGCCTGCAGACCTATAGCACCTGTGACATGCAGGTACGGGGTACGGGGGGTCTGTGGACCCCCAAATACAAGCAAAAAGTTTTTTTTTTATTTTATTTTTTTCAATTTTTTTTTATTTTTGATTTTTCGAAAAAAATTTTAAAAAATTAAAAATAAAAAAAATTTCTTAAAATTAATTAAAAAAATTTGAAAATCCATACGATTATAGCAAAATTGGTGAAAAAAATTTTCTCACCAAAATAGGCCGACTTTATAACCAAAATTCATGGAAACGGCCTTCTGGACGCAATGGCAAGGTCGGATCTGGTCTAGGACGCCTCCAAAAGATGCTGCTCCTCAGATCTGCCTCTTGATGTCACAATAATGCCTCTTCAAGATAAATCAATGAAGCCCCAATGGCTCTGATACCATTTGAGATTTTGCCAAGATCAAGAGCTCAATGAAATGTACAAAATAGAGACACAATATATGACAAGAATAAACTATATTCTCATCAATAGAAAATGATCAATAATCATAATTCAATAGTTACATACAATGTAGATGAGCTTGCTTATATAGGCAAGGCTAGGGATATGTGAGCACACAAACATGACATGTGGCTCAATAAGAAACAAGGGTAGGTAGGAGAAATAATATAATAGTCCACATGAGGTGGATCACCCACTGAATGTGGAGTGTAACAACAAGAGTGGAGTGTAATAACAAGATCAACACCATAAAAGGTGGAATTTCTCCTACACACACTATCCCAATGTGGCACAAACACCCAAGTGTCTCATACCCAAACTACTATGAAATGCATTTCCTAAGTAAACTTAAGTAAGTGTAATAATATCCATGATGAATAATTATTTACACCAACAATCTGCTAAAAGTTTTGAAAGAAGAACAGAGGGAAACCATCAGGGCCAACGACTTTGTTACCCTCAAAAGAGAAGACTGCATTGCGAACTTCATCATGAGTGGGGATTCTAGTTAGCTCCATGTTCATATCTTGAGAGACAATGTTGGGAACTTCCTGCAAGATCTCATCTTGGACCAAAGTATTAAGAGGGTCATCAACCGATAATAGATTAGTGAAGTAACTGATGGCTTCCTTGCAAATCTCTTCATGCTTATCAATCCATCCTTGGCCAACCTGAATTTTACTGATTCTATTAGCAGCCCTATGCTTGAGGGTCGTCATATGAAAAAACTTAGTATTTTTGTCACCACTTTTAAGCCATAAGGCTCTAGATCTCTGCTTCAAGAATTCCTCCTCTTTGGAAATAATATCATCCAGTTTAGTTAAAATCTCAATTTCTTTGTTTGAGGCGTCATTATCAAACCCAAAATCTTGGATATGGTTCTGAACCTCCTCAAGATCCTTCTTGAGCTTATCTTTAATTTTGAATATATTACCAAAAGAGGACTTGCTCCAACATTGAATATTGGATTTGACATTGGATAACTTCTTAGCAATACGAAACATGTCATACCTTGGATATGAATATTCCACCACTCCATAATTTTATCATGGATGTGAGGGGCCATCAGCCACATTTTCTCAAATCTGAATGGGTACACCTTTCTTCCAGACAACAGAATCATCGAAAGACAAATAGGGAAGTGATCATATCCTAATCGGGTCAAGGCATTGAGTTTACAAGAAGCATTCCATATCCAATCAAGAGAGACAAGGCCCCTATCCGGCTTAACCTGTATGAGGTCCTCCCCACTGTGTTTGTTAGACCAAGTGAATTTAGCCCCAATAAGATCCAGGTTCAATAGGGTCAAAGAATTAATCATATCAGTCAAGTCTTGTCTATTGTCAATAGAAATAGGCATGCCCCCAGATTTCTCCAAGTTTGAGAGAGGGGTGTTAAAATAGCCTAGAAGTATCCATTTTGCATTAGGGAAAAGTGATCTAGCATGACAAATGGAAGACCAGAGAAATTTCCTAATAGTTCTCCCATTAGGAGCATAGATGTTGGAAATAATCCAGGAGGATCCATCTTTAGGATTATAGAATCTAGTAGCAATGTGATTAGGAGAAGAGAGAACCACCTTGCCACGTAATAGTCTCAGATTCCAAGGAGTGGCGATACCACCAGAAGCACCATCTGCATCAACACAGTGAACACCACAATCTCCAAAAATCTCCAATTTAATCTTTTCCACTTTACAACCAGGAATTTTAGTCTCTTGAACAAGGCAAATATCCGGCTTATGATCCCTAACCAAGTGTGATAGCAGATCATGCTTATGGGGATGATTAAATCCCCTTATATTCCATGAAATAATTTTCATTTAGCAAGAGAGGGGGATCCCATCCCCATTTTTGGTAACGTTCTTTGGGCTCCATCCGCAATGGAAGCCTGAATTTGCCTAACTCTACTAACCACATCGGGTGGCCTCCCCACCCCCCGTGAATCCAACCCACAGTCCATTTTTTGTCTATTTCTGGTTGAAACCCCCCCAGAGGTCGAAGTAGATTGGCCAATAGGGGAATTCCTTCTTCTATTTTTGGGTTTGACCTCAATAAAAGGATAGGAGTCCTCTTGGGATGATTCCAGTGTGAGAAAAACCTAGGGTTTTGCCTCGACAGAGTTACCCATTTCAATTTATTAATATACAAAAAAAAAATTGAGGAAAAAAGGTAAAATGTATTAAATAAAGTGTGGTGGCTTGTTGTTACCCCCTTATTTTTGCATTCATTGATTTTTCTTTGTATCGAAATATTTATACCGAGACAATGCCCATCAACTTTAGCATAGTCAGTTTGTCTCGGCCTATGTGTCTCTATGGCTGAAGTGTTCATGTCTTTGAACTTTTTGTTTGAACCTAAGATTTAGTTTAATAGTTCATCGGTTCATTGGTTCATCGGGTCTTTGTATATTATGTCCTAGTTGTGGAAAGACTAACTTGTGCAGAAGGCTCATGGGGGGAATGAACCTGAACCGTGGAACCTTTATTGGTTCAAGAGTTCACAAGTTCAATGGTTCAACGGCTCCACCTCAAAATGGAAGCTTTGTTAAAGAGGAGGATGATGGAAGAAATTGATTGGCCTAGAGGGGAATATTCTAGGCATTTTTGTGATTTGTTTGAAAAAGATTTTTCACTTAAGGTGGCAATGATTTTTCTGATAAGAGATTGCGCGAAGTGTTATGTGATAGAAGTGGGTGTTAGAAGTGTCATCTCTGCCATCACTCTACACAAGTGAATGAGTTGTGGTAATCATGAAACTAGATTTTTGGCCATTTATATTATTTTTGTACAAGAAAGATTTGTATCTTCAGGAAAAAGCTAAATTAAGAAAGGTGGAGGTTCGGTGCTGGAGGTAATTTTCTTAGAATTAGCAAACACTCAGCTGCATGAAAGGTGCATTGAAAATCTTCGCCATCTCTTTCATTTTCATGCTTCAAGGAAGAAACTATTAATTTTTTTGTAGTCATAGTGGGTGTTATTGCAGCCTGTTTTGGTTTTGAAAATGAGAACCGTTCCACCAAAGCCGGTGCTAGAATTGGATCTCAGTTGCTCCCTTCCAGAATTTAGGGATACGTCCTTAGCTCATGCTGATTTAGATAAATTTCTAGAAAGAGATAAGAATTCCTCTGGTTCACTCATGATGGGAAGAATTGTAGATAGTGGGTTAATAGAAGCATCATTTTTCCCTTCTCCTATATAGTGCCCTGAGTTAGTACTCAAATATATGAACAAGTATGACCCCGAACATAGATGTATCAGAAATGCAAATGGGGGCGTCTTGTTGAATGTGAATAGGGAAACCATTATGGTTGTCTTTAAAATTCTTGCTAAACAGCCATATGAAGACTAGACAATCACCACCTCATATGGGTTCTTTTCAGAAAAGAAAACCCAATACAAAGAAGTGAGGGATATTGTCATTTTGTTGCATAAGGTAAAAGAAAGCTAGCAGGTGTTTTGTTGGGAAGACTGGATGTACTTCTTCATCCAGGTCATATTAGATGAGAAGAGATATACAGACTAGGCAGAATTAATTACTGAGAGATTTCATGAAGGGCTAAGTATTTGCCTTTGAAATAATAATTTTTATATGTCCTCATATTTGTTTTATTATTTGGCATGTGTCAGACCTTGGCCAAGTCTGCATCATGCATAATAGGTTGATGGAATGAAAATTTATGATTACCATCTGCATCTTCAGCTACAAAAATGTCATGAGGATTTCGGAAGAGTTCATGATGTGTTTGCACAAAGACTGATTTATGAGCTATAAGGAAATGTGAACAAGCAATTATCTGATGAGGCAATGTAGCTAGTGACTACATATGGAAGTTATTTCATTCAGTATCCTTGGTTCACCTATATTAGGGTTGGAGGGTTTGAAGGAGAACCATTTAAACTACAGAGGTTTTCCCTTTATCACTTTGTGCTAATTGGACTATGCTGGCAACTTCCTCATATTGAAAAGATGACTCTGGCCAACAAGATTCAGATGTTTCCTTCCCAGTTGAGCTAGGTTATTATATTTGCCAATCTATTTTTGATGCTTTGAACCTGGAAATTGATTTTATAAAGATTAACCTTAAAGAGGACTTCTCTCATGTTTCACAACTTGAATATTTATGGGAGGACTGTGAAGATGAATTTGAAGTGAGAAGGATAACATTCTCCAAGTTTACAGTGGAACAAATTATTTCCTTTTAGCTCAGAATGAATATAACAAGAATTATGGATAATAGTGAAGATTTGATTGACCCACAGTATGTAGAAAAGGTTTAGGGTTTCCCAATGCCTGAGATAGAATGAGATAAGAAGGAGGAAAATCAAATTAAAATTAGGACATTCCCTATTATCTATAGAACTAAGTAATGGCTACGAAAATAGAGACTGGGAAAACTAGTAATCGAAGACACTCCCATTCAAAAAATTTTGTCTAATGAATCTGTTAAAACCTGTGTTGAAGGTGGTGCCAAGGTTAAACTTGAGGAAAATATAGTCAAAGGTTCAAAGAAGTCTCTTTTTAGCTAGCTTCCAACTCGTGTTACCAAGTCAAGGACCAAGAACAAAGGAAAAAGGTTACCAGAGAGTACAGTGCTGGTTGAATTGGAAGAGTCACCTAAAGCTGAGAGTAGAATGGCTGAGAAAAACTTTGAGATACCCGCCTTGGAATTTGGTGATATTGAAGAGCCCAAAAAAGAAGGAGGCACTGAAGGTTCATTGATCTTGGTTAGTGTAAGCATTGAGCAGTCCCAAACAAAGAAAGATGTAGGTTCTAGTACTCCTCATTGGTTAGACATCCCTCATAGTAGTAAAAAGAGAAATGTGGTTTCTGTCTAAGTGCCTATTGAAGATATGGTTATTAAATGCCTGGGTAAAACCCCAGAGTCTAAAAGGTTGAAGACAGTTTCGAAAATAGATTTTGTTCAGGATATAGGTAATTAGACTATAGAGATAGCTCACCTTGCTTCAGATAAGAATGTAAAAAATCCATCAGTAAAGGATTTTAGTGTTGGGACACGTGTAGTAGACATACACTATTTGGAAGCCTTCACCAAAAGAATAATAAACAAGATGAGAAAGACAAACAAGATCTCAAGGAAACGCTGAGGCATATGGAAGAGTACATAGATGTTATTCATAATCCTAATGTTCATCTGATTTGACAGCTGCCAATGTCATTCAATCCTAAGTCGCCTGTTAATCAAAAACTTCTAGGCCAAATTCACAAGAGTAAGATGGTGACCAATATTTTCTAACAATGGTTGCAGGGGATAACTTAATCCAGCATGGAATACTTAAAAAATCTGAGCAAGGTGTACGGAAATGCCATAACTATGATGAAGGAGCTAGAAACAGAAATTGCCAATTGGAAGAAAGAAGAAACCAAATGGAAAGTCATGGTAGCTCAAATGGTTGATGTACAAAAGTAAGGCATCATGAAGTTTCCATCAGAGCAATCAGCACAGGGCCTAGATGATAATATCGTTTATGGTTGCAAAAAAATATTGAGTGGCAAAATTTGGAGTTGAACAGGGATGTGAAGAATCTACTAAACTATGAGATGAGTTATCTCAACTTGTTCTATCTATGTAGAATTATTTGAAGTGCATAGGAATTAAATGCTTGAAAGAGGATGGGAAAACCATATAGAGTTTAGAAGTCATTACTCAATATTTTGTGGGAAAAATTAATTATGTCAGGGAAGCAAAGGCTCTACCAACAAATGACTTCTCAACCGTGGAAAAGATCAAATCCCTCCATTTCCTATGCATAGAACACTTGGGAAGTCATGCAGACATTATGGCCCAGGTCAGGTGAGACAAAGAGATCTAGCATCAGGGGATTGCTCACATTGGACTTCCACACTTTTCCATTATACAAAACTTCTTAGGCACCCATTTAGAGTGGAAAAGTGTCACCAGCACAGGGCAAAACTAGCCCGAAGATCTTCTTCTGTAGCTGCTATCTCGATCTTGTTTCGTAGTTGCTATCTCGGTCATGCAAGCATAGTTATGTAACTCTATGTCTCCCTAAATTTCAGTTAGCTGATATGTGGCTATTTATATGTTTTTAAAAGACTATGTGAAGGTCCAAGTTTTGGTTAACTTTCAGACTTGGTATACTTTGTTTTGTAATTACATAATGTTTCAAAGGAAATACTCATTTATGTGTGAATGAATGAAAAGATTTTTTTGAAGCCTGAAATCTATGTGTTTGCTGTATGAGATTGAATTTATGTGGGAGTTCATTTATGCCAAAATATTCTTTGTTTCTTTATGGAATGCTATGCACTTAAGGAGTAATTTAGTTTGAAATTTACTTTGAATGAAAAGTGCAAAATATAAAAAAGTCAGTGAGCTTTGTCATTTCAATAATAGATTTAAAAAATGGCATTTACAACATCATTATGTGTAGATGTGAAAAATGTCTTTCGTACTTTCTGGTTAAAAGTATATGCATAGTTCATTTTCTTGTTTTCATTCATTGAAAATCCAAAGAGGGAGTTGTACCTTACAAATGTTTAGAGGGAAACTTTCACAAGTTTACCCAATTGTTTGGTTAATGTTCTGTTCTTTAAAGGGAAATACAGTGTTGTTATGGTAGTTTTATCAAAGGACAAATCTGTTAATCAAAACTTGTGTAACTTCAATTTCAACATTTTATAGCAACTAAATTATAGTGTTTACTTTATACAAAACTATTTTCAAATAATTTTTTAAATTTTTATAAAATTTAGAAACATAAAATCCACAAAAGAATATACATTTTATTAATTTACACCATTTCAAAATTCAAAACATATATTTCACTTTCTATTGATTCAATTTAAAATGTTGAATTAGTATTGGCCATTTCCTTTATAAAAGTCTGACACAACTTTGTACTTTTACTAGTTACAACTCAACTCAATCATACATATTCCTTATATACAAGATATATCATCAAAGCTCAAACCAAGTCATCCTGACTAAAAACACACATGCTAATCCACTCTAGCAAAAAGAAGGGACCAAAAAACATCTTTTGAAGATAAATTCACCAATCCGCAACCTCTGGAATATAACAAACAACATATCAACATGGTACACATCTATATAAGTAATTAATGGTCCAAATATATCCTCCAATGCAAATAACTAAAATGAAAATCTCCACAAGCTATGCGGAGACCCATAACACATAAAAAAATCATCCACAAATCATATTAAAACCTTAAGATAGGTCTAACATAGAATATGACAACAAGTTATAAATAATACCACAATATTTGGAGAGCACAAAGACATTTATAGACCATAAAACTAATACATTCATAATGCCAAAACTATATCCAAAAAAGATAATAATATCAAACAATGTCAGCAACACTTTTCGGACCTGAACACTTTTGGAACCACTAACAAAACAACTACATCACCAACACAGCAAGATATCTCTGTACCACATACATTCTAGATCCACAACAATTCATAACAAAAAGTTTGACATCAATGACAACCATATCAACACATACTTCCAATAGCTACATAGAGACAAAAGGCTCTATAATCAAGTGCAATGAAGCTATAACATGTTGCAACATGTTGTATGTTGCATGCCATATATTTGTTATGTAACCAGTCATGTTTTTAATAAAGAAATTTATATTTGCATATGTGATATCTATTTTATTTTGTTATTATGTGTTGTGAGCTAACCCCTTATCTATTTTCTACTAGGGCTATAATCTTATTAAGCATTAAGATTTACTTTTCTTGTCACTTGCCCTTGCAAAAGCCTACAATTCTTATATCTCTAGAGTTTGTTAAGGGAATATCAAGTACCATTTTAGAAAATTAAATTAATGTGCGATGGCTTTAATTTACAATACAATATGGATAATAACATTTAGAAGTATATGTTAGGCTTCTCACAACCTTGTGGCTAAACTCACCAAGTTTTGCTAGTAAAGATGAGAACCAAGTGATAAAGAAACCTATCCATTCCCGAGACTCAATCACCAAAGAATCTAGACTAGAACCATGCAATCCGAATCTAGACTAGACCCATGCAATCCATAGGATTTTGAAAGGCATCCCCAAAACTTTTATTGGTGAGAAACCTATAAACAACACAATAAGGTCCATCTCAATAGGAATGTTATTCACATAATGCAAAAAAAACCAGAAACCTAATAGTTTCAATGCTCACGGTTCCCACAAAGGGCCACAAGGGAGGGTGGAGACCACTGCAAACAAAAGCAAAGGTTTGAGGCTAGAGTAATCACTTTAGGTGATAGTTTGGAGCAAGCACAACGATAGGAAGGGAGAATGGCCCTCTTTGGCTAGATGCCCATAGGGTAGCCAAACCTCAGAATTTCCCCACTTCCAGCCAATTGGCCCTCTTTAGTGAATGCATTAGAAAGTGCAATCCCTAAAACAAGTGGCCTTGATTTGACTGTGAAATTGCTTAGAAGGAGGTAGAGGTTGGAATTTGTATGATGTTGCACAAACGAAATTGCTTAGAAGGAGGTAGAGGTTGGAATTTGTATGATGTTGCACAAACATATAACAACTGTAACGCGTTGCAAGATGACTAATACATTCACCACCTGCAACATCCAAGTCAATGTAGACAAGTCAGCTCTCAACTCTACACCCCACAAATTGCATGGCCTAAATAAATGCGCATTATCTTATTTATTGATTGATTGAAATTCAAAGTTTTTGTCATAAGATATTTATGAGCCTTTGCACTACGAAAATACTTGCTAATAATTCTCCTGACATCATTTTTATTTAATTTTGGTCTAATTTAAAGCAATGTCTTTATATATGTATTGGTTTAATTTAAAGAAATGTCTTCATACATGTGTTGGTCTAATTTAAAGAAATGTCTTTAAATAAATGTCTTCATAAATGTGTTGGTCTAATTTAAAGAAATGTCTTCATACATGTGTTGGTCTAATTTAAAGAAATGTCTTCATACATGTGTATATTGACAAATGACACAATCTTGTATGAAGTTAGGTTCATTCTTGTAGCCAAATTACATATTCCCATACATGCCCACTCACACCTATAGAAACTCCCATGATAATTACCCATCTTCTTTTACCTTTATTTTTACAAAAGAATAGTTATACAAATAATAATAGGTATTTATCTTAAATTGATGTTCATTTGCTATAAGTAAAACTAAAAAAAAAAATTATTCACTTAAAAAGGGATAATTGCTAAATTAAATAAAAGATGAAAATTATTTACTCCTGAGGAAAAACATCTATGTCAATTAAAGATGCAAACTAGTTACTTAGAAGGTAAAATACTTATGTTAATTATAAGATAACAATTAATTACTCAATAGAAAAAACAATACCTACATTAAATAAAATAGAGTAAAGATAATAAAATTAGTAATTTTAGAATAGTAACTTCCATGACATGTAAGAGGCAAAACCTCTTCTCTTTTCAATATAATTATTAAAAATAGTATAATAAAATATGATTAAGATTAATAAAAATTTTTACTTTATTATGCTTAAATATTATTACTACAATAATTTTTAATATTATATTATTATTAATTATACTAACATGATATAATACTAATATTAGCAATAATATTATTAACAAAAAAATTAATCTTAATTTGAGAAGGTTAATATTGATGATATTATTACATTAATATCATTATTACTATGTTACTATTGTTACCCTCAAACAATAATAATAATATCGAGAATATCTTATTTCCCAATGATATTAATATGCAAAATTACTTACCCCAACCCTAATTCCTCTAGTAAATTAAAGGTACTATTCCACATTGCTAACATTATTATCTTTACTTTTGTTTTACTTAACCTTATTTTCCTATTAAGTAATTAGTTTTTATCTTATATTTAACTTAAGTATTTTACCTTCTAGTTTGCATCTTTAACTGACATAGGTGTTTTTCCTTGGGAGTAAATAATTTTCATCTTTTATTTAATTTAGCAATTATCATGTATGTGCATGGTGTACATTGTACATTGGATATATTTTATTTGTTTTTTTAAAATACTCTAATACCAAGTTAATCCTTATATTTATTATATTTATACATACACCTACCCAAATATAGCTATTATCTACCAAGATTGGACCATTTATCGGTCCATATTAATGTGACTATGGGCTTGACCCTTGCCTTTCTAAAACTTCAATTCAAACTCTAGCCCACTATTGTCATTTTGTTTTTGTACCCTGAGCTAACTAAGTGCATGCTTTGTAAAATTTCAATTTGTGTTACTATTGCGTGAATTCATTAGCAATCATCTTACATGTTTGAAGATCTCTCATATAATCTTTCTCATCATAAAATATCAAATGAGCAATCAATGGCAACACATGTCTAATTTGGACATTAATACTAATAAATTTTTGTATACTTATTCAATAAAAAATTACACAAACTTAGCTAGATCTCTATTTATTTTTCTCCCTCTTCCTCACCCCCCTCTATCTTCATCTCTATTTTTATCTACTCTAAACTAACCACACTAATGGCAAGAACTTGACACTTCATGTCTCTTGTTAGTACCTATCTTATGTAGATACTATGGCAATGGGAAAATAAATTTAATATTTTTATCCATCAACAATTAAAAATTAATTATTTTTAGAAAAGATAAATATTTATCTTTTGTAAAGTTAGCATATAATTTATTTTTTGGACAACACTATTAGAGAATAAGTGTGCAAGGGTTTAAGGGGAGACCGATGGTGGAGGTGAAGATGCTGATGACAACAGTGATAGTGAGTTTGGTTTGGGGGAGTGTTGGTCCAATTTTTTCGTTGCCCTTTCCCTGTCATCGACTGTTTGGCGCATGGTGGGTGCAAAGGGTTTTGTGTCAGGGCTTCTCCGGTTGGGGTTGGTTTTTGGGTCACTAGCTCTAGTTCGACCCTCTATGGGTTTTGTGGTGGATGGTGGTCCTTTTTCATTTAGGTAGGACCTCATTGCTTCTGTCTTTGCCCAGGTGGAGGATGAGGGCATTTGTGCATTGTGCGTTGTTCCTGTCCCAGCTCTGGGGGATTTTTTTTGTGCAAATCTTGATATGGTTGCAACCTAGTTTGGGTGTGAAGGGTTGGAAAAAGATGTGCTCGTGTTTGTTGGAGCTGTTGTGGGAGGCACCTAGGTTTTTTCCCCTCCTTCCTTCTTTCTTTTCTCTCCCTTGCTCTCCTGAGCAAGCTTTGGCTGCAGTCTTTTGTCTTTAGGCTCTTGGTGCAGGGCTTGGTTTGGGTTCTTGCTTGTGTGTCTTTTATTGTGGTGGCCTTCCAATCTGAGTGTGCGTTCTCCTTTGGTTTTCTCCTTGTCTCTTCCTTGATGAGGGTTTCTTATGTTCCTCCTCCATGTTTCCTTGGTTCTCTTTCTGAGGTTGGTTTCTCTCCTTTTGTGGTGAAAAGGCTTCTTGTGTGTTTGGATGTGAATGGTTTGGCTAGGTTTTTGTTTTTCTCTCCTCATTTTGTTTTTGAGGTTACCCTTTCTCCTAATAAGGTCGAGACTAGGTGGGGGGTAGTGGTTCAGCTTTTGCTAACTATGAGTGGACTTTCCAGGCTGACAATTTACATTCCTCCTCATCCTATTGAGGTGGATCTTTCTCTTGTTAAGGTGGAGAGATGGGGTGAGGGATCTTTTGAGCTACTTTTGTCTGTGCTACTAGTGGAGGTTGTCTATCCAAACGCTCTTGGGGTTTTCATCAGACAAGTCTGGGTTCTCCTTCTTTTTCAAGTTTCCTAGTTTGTTTTGTGGGTTGAGGGATCCTATAAAAACCCCCTTGGTTTCTTTTGTATAAGGTTTTGGGTGTCTTTTCAAAACCCTTTTTCCTAGATTGTTCCTTTAGGCTATTTTGTTGTGATCTGGGCTTTGTATGGTTGTGGGATCCTTGTTAAACCCACTTTCTTGATTGAGGATGCCTAGTTTTTCCCTTTGTTTGTGTTTCTATCAAGGGCTTGTTTGATGCTATTGATTTTACAGGGCTAGTTTGACCTATGTTTCATTTTGGTTACGTTTGGGGAATAACCCTTTGTTAAAGGTTTGGGGAGACTTTCAAAACACTTTGTTAGGATCAAGTTTTTCTTTTGGTGGCCTACAGACTTTGTTATAGGTTAAGGGAGCTTGGGAAAAACCCTTCTTGTTGGCTGAGGGTGCCTATTAAAGCCTCATTCTCTATTTTTAAGATCTATAGTTTGATGATTTAGAATTGTTGTTTCAACCAGCTTGGTTTTTATTGGCTTACTTTTGTTATCTGGCTAGCATATGTTTGGAGGTGGCTACTTTGTTATTTGCAACCTCTTTTGCCACTAGTTCTATAAAGTTTGATTTGACATGTGAGGTTGTGGTTACGCTACTCTATGTCTTTGATGTATCTTTTTGCAACATTCCTTTGGTTGTTCTAGATCTGTGAAAAAACCGAGGGTTTTAGGTTCCTTCAAAACTTGTTGTATAGGGTTTCTAGTCCCCTCAAAACATGTTTTCCTCACTAATCAAAACATACTATTTTTTTAATAAAAAATGTTTTTAAAATGAGTTATTATCAATTTGATTGTTGGGAAGCTTCATTCCTTTTTAGGATTTCACATTGTTCAAGATAAACAAATACTTATTAAATTATAGAATATTAAAAATTTAAGTGTATTATGCATATATTATGTCCCTTTTCACATTAGTTAGTACTTCATTTAAAATTACTAAGGGTAATTTTTTAGATTGACTAAATATTCCCCATGAATTGTTAGATCTAAGTATGAGAAAATAAATAATTAAAAATAATTTATGGTTGGCTTAAGATTTATCATTTCTAATAATAATTATGGGATTAAGGGAGTTTATTTCCTTATTAATTGTTATAGAGTCTAAGTGTTATACATCTCCATGTCACAACATCTAAACATATTATGGTGGTTAATTTGGAAAACCGATATCTTATAAAAATATAGTCTACAAAATAGTTCCAATGCAATTTTACTTAATCATCCATTTGTGATGAGAACATTCCAACCATTTTGATAAGAGTAGTTATACCATTCATTCAACATAAAGCAATCAATTAAAATAATTTAATCCAAAAAAGTGCATATAAAGCACTCCATAATCCTTGACTTTGTTACTTAGAAAACATTAAATCATAGAATGGAGATAATTACAATTGAATTGTGTCTATATATTCATATTAGCTTTTGTCAAAACATAAGAATTTTTTTTCTTCATTGAGACAAAATAGGTGTAACAACTCAAAACAATTGAAATTTCCTCTAAGGCCTCAAAAGCATTTAATTTCTCATTTAAAATTATATCTAATATGCTTTAGAATATAGAGATGTCATTAATAGTTCTCCTACTTTAAAATTGTATGGCCAAACATGTCCCTTGTGGAAAATGCAAGATAATCTATGACCCAACATAACGTTAACTAAGTGAACAATATTTTTACTATCCTTCTTTCACTTTGAATTTTTTTTTCTTCCTTCCTCTTCTTGAGTTGTTCCTTCTAGTCTAAATTTTCTAGCATAAAGGCTTTATAAAATTTCAAGAAAAAATTGGCTCCATAACTGTTGCTAGCATCCTCCCCGTTGGTGCCAATTTATGGGAGTTTTGCATTAAGCTATGGATATCCTTTGAAGGATAAATGATAAAGAAAATTTGTCAAATGTTTAATAGGAAATATAAATTCATCTTTTCTAACATCAAACTTTGGTTATTGTGAAACATAGGGGTGTTATTAAAATAAATTTTCATAAAGAGATAGTAATGTAAATTCTAATCATCATGTATTATTCTCCATAATAAGTAGTTAGATATTAGAATTGGATCTTTTACATACTGAAAAATAATTTGATGATGCACATGCTGAAAATATTACATTCAACATTATTATTTTCAAAATCGTGTATGTTCACAAGGGGCTACACATACCGAGTAATTTATCTTGGAAGCTTAGACCAAAATTCTATTTATGTTTGTAACATCCAAAATCATAATAGAATTCCACAATTTTAAAATGCTCATAGTACACAACTAAAAAAATGTGATGACATTCTTCTCTTTTCCATCAATAAAATCTTGTGTGCTTGCAATAGTATCTTGGACGGTTTCAAACTATGTTATCAACCATGTTAAAATTATGTTCACTATACTAAATTTTCTCCTTTTCTCATTCATTTTTCCTATCAAAATCATCAAACCAATTTTGACAGTTGGTATTTTGTGGCATTGGTGGAAACATAGGTTTTTTATTGGAGATATGTGGCCTTCTCATCACATTCATACATTTATTCAAGTATCTTTTTTGACAAACAATGTGACCAGATCCATCAGATAGGGAAAAATTGATGAACACTTGGATAGTCTTTAATCCAAGTTGGGATGATACATGTCTACTCTTGACCTTGTTTGACAAGTCCTCTAAATGCTTATCAATGAAAGTAGGTGTTGCTAAATCAGCTATGTGAGGCAACAATTCTTGCAACTTGTACAACTTGTGTGTTATCTGCAACTTTATTTATTTTGATGCATGTTCATCTTTATTGTCAATTCTCTAAAAAACTGAAATAGACATATTTTAGAAATTATATAATAAAATTAACAAGAATCAAAATAATAAAAATATGGTTATAAATTCACCTATGTATTTGTAGAATAATCCTCCAACATTTGGTAATTTTCATTATCTATAATCCCATCAAATTTATTAATTACCTTCATTAACATTGATACACATTTAAAACACATAGTTTTCAAAGAATGATATAGTAATAAAATAAAATAAAATCATGTTTGTCAAGTACCAAATGATTAGAGACTTTGGTGGGGTACCCTTCTTCAATAGAAGAAAATGTGCTAGCAAAATTATCAAGGTCTACATGCAAGAACATTAGATAGATGTTGTATTTGTCTCCCCCTCATCAAGTTCACCTTCATTAAATGATTTCACATGTATCATTGCATTGAAATTTTTTAAGAGAACATAGATAGATCAAGTGAGGAGCTATACACATCATATTAAAAATTAGGATTTCTTTCACTTGATCATCAGTGTCATTGAATGTAACATGGTTATTTGAAATGTTCAAGGCTCAAACCCAATATTTTTTTTCAATCTTCTCAATAAATTTTTTTCCATATGTAACATTGTTAATTACATCCCTATGCAGTTTCTTTCTCAACTAGGCCCTATTTAGCATGCATGACCTGCTACATCTGAGTTTGCTCATCACAACCCAATTCAACATACCATTTCAGCTTTCCCTCCTTATTTAGTACCTTAGATCCAAATTTGATCTTATTTTAGAGGGAGCATGGCATCAAGGGCACCCCGCTCACCTTAGTTTGTCCCCAAATTGAAATTACACAACAATCATGTGGATTTAGTAGGAAATATTTTACCGTGTCGGCCTACTCATTTTTGCACCCCACAATTATTGGGAGAGGTATATAAGAAAGGTTTCCTCCCTAATTTTGGTAGAACATCAATATACAAAAGATAAAGTATTCAAGCATTCAAGTATTCAACATTCAAGGCATTTCATCTCACCATATTCTTCATTGTGACAATATTCAAAAACCTTCATGCAAGCATGTCTTTTATGATTTTATTTTAGGACTTTTGTGTGGATTCATGTTATCACATCAACATTCATGATCATCTTCAGAGAAGCATTTACATCATCAAGCTATAAGACACTTCCATATTTAGATCTAGCCTCTACTACTAAATGACATGGTTTCCTTTCAAGTTCATCTCAATTCTATTTCAAGGTTAATTCTAAAAATGGGGTTTGACTTAGAAAAATCCCTTTCTCACCAACAATTTACTCTCTTTTTTGTGTGCAAGAATAGGTGACAAAGCTATGAGAAGATGTGTAGAATCATCAAATAGAGATTTATAGTTTGCAATTTGTTGGATCTAAAACTTACAAGAGTGGGTTGAATTGGGCAATCGAGTCCCTAGAGTAGGCCAAGCTGGGCAATCGAGTCCTTATTATTTTGGTACAAATTTGTCTATATTACTACATACTTTTTTGGAATTGAGTTATCAATCCATTACAGTCTTGTACACATAGAAACATCTAAATTCTTCATCCTAATTCACATTTCTTCATCGATCATTTCTATAGTCACTTTCAACTTGTAATGGTGTAATTTGGAATAAAGGTCAATTAAGATAATAAAGCCACTAATGATCCAAATTAACCAAGACAATGTGGAAAGAGGGGTAAACCTCAATCCAAATAAGGAAAGGGCTAGAAATCTGATTAGGTTCACCTACTATTAGGGTTCCCTCTTTCCAATGTTGAAATGAAATTTGATGATTGTAAATTAGGACAAAGTGACATATAATTGAATTAAGTTGTTGGAAATGGATAGCTACAAGTACCCTATGGATCTACCAATTGAGATTTGGGTAAACGAAGATGTTTAGAACATGTTCTTAGAAGTTCAACCTAAATTTTTCTATCTAGGTAGCACAGATTCACCCTAGTCCTTTGAATTTTCCTTTGTCGAAAGTTGAACCTATTTGTCACTGTCAACTCTATTAGAATTCCCGACTACAACTCTTGCACCTATTTATTGCATATAAAAAGACATAAAGACATTGTGGATAGGGGTTTTCCTAAGTCAAACCTTGATTTAGGAATTAACCTTGAATCAAATAATGTAAATATCGAAATAAAAGTTAAGGAGAAATAACTAAAATATATAATTATTTAAAGATGATGTAATGTTCTTTGAATATAGTCACAAATGTTGAATTTAATGGCATAAAAAACACATGAATATTAAAATCCCTAATCACACACACATGCTTGCATGAATATTGATGTAACTTTTCTCCACAATTATTGAAGGATGAAATTAAACTTTGAATTTCTAAAAATGCTTGATGATGAATTCTGCATGGACAGATGAATATTAAGGATTGATAATTGATGCAAAATGAATTAATAGGATGTCTTTATATAGGGTTCCCTAGGTAAATTAATGATTAGGCTGACCTCCCACTATCAAGTGTAGCCATTAGGACCAAAATCTTTTGGAGAGGGGGAGTATCCACCACATTCCAAATTGGGTCCACATTAAAGGGGACTAGGGAATCTTGGGGTTCCCTGGTCCAAAACCAAGGTGCTCCATGCCTTGGTCCTCCAAAATCAATACAAACCAATCAATAAGTGGGGAGGACAAATTTCAGGATGGGGCCCACCGAGTGGTGTCAACCGGTGACACCAGGTTTGGAGGAAAATGGGGCCAAAACAGGCCTAGGAGAGATGAAAATGGGACATGCTAAAATAGGAGCATAAACATGAGGTGTAAATTAGACTAGTTACAATTTATAATGCTACATTTAGTCCAAAAGTTAATGGGAGTATGAGCCTATGCAAATACTCCCAATAAAATAGAAATATGAGTGAGAGGAACAATTAGGAGCAAGATCACAAGGAGATAAGGCATCGCTAATTTTGAGGAACCAAGCTCCCAATCTTAGGACCTTAAATCACACAATCACATGCAAGGACACACAAGATGAGACAAAGACAAAAACACAGAACACAAAGGGTTAGCCCTAAAAAATGAAAAGGTTCCAAGTCAACTAGTTTAAGAGACCTTGGTAATCAAATGTCTCATCCACTAATATAATTCTCAGAATGGTATCACAAGAACATAAGTGCTAACATAAAAAGAGCAAGAGAATGCATCAAATGATGAACAATGATCTACTGATATCAAAGCTATGATCTCATGAGGAAGAGAGAAGAGAGAAAATGGATGCCACAGGATAGCAAGATGTGCTATGTTAGGTGGTCCATGTCGGGGAGGAGATTTAGAATAGTCTAGTTGTGTTTTGCTAGTTCCACTCACCCTACTACATATGCTACTGTATGGTTTTAGGGGTTAATCATCTCGTATAAGACTTTTTTTTTTATAGTTTTGAGCATGTAACAACATGTAATAAAAAAAATGTCTAGTTTAAGGAACATCTTGTATAAGACTCTTTTTTTTCGAGCATGTGTATCCCATATAAGACATCAAATAAAGATTTTTGGTTTCGGGCATGTAACAACTTGTATAAGAATTTGTTTTATCTAGTTTGAATAATGAACACCTTGTATAAGACATATTAAAATGCCACATCTAGCTTCAGTCATGAAACATCTCATATAAGACATTGTTTTGTCTGATTTAAAGAATTGACACCTTGTATAAGACATGCAAAATATAGTATAAAGAGGGTGATTCTTTCATGTACTCTTGTATCAAACTCTCCTACAACGTCTTCATCTTCCTTTATGTAGCACTTGCTTCTAAATATTATAAAGTACTTGACTATAGGAGGTCTTCTATTCTAGAGTTCAGAAGGTGTCTTTGTGTGATTCACTTTGATTAAGACCTTGCTAAGAAGATAAACAAAAGTATGCACAACTTTTTGATATACATTAAGGCAAGTTAACATCTCTCAACATAGTTGTAGCCATCTACACAATAGTCCTATTTTTTCTTCCAACTTCACCATTCTGCTAAGGAGTCGTTAGAGCAAAAAAAGGCCTCCTATTACCATGTTCATCATAAAAAAATATCAAATTAATTGGATGTAAACTTTCCTCCTCTATTAGAACTTAGACATTTGATTCTACAATATATTTGGTTCTCAACCATTGACTTGAATACTTTAAATTTATCTAATTCTTTATACTTTTCTCTAAGAAAACTAAAACTTATGATGGCCACAACACTTATTTACCATTGAATTTCTTAGTTTCTTCTATCCTGAACAACTATGGGCAAAGTTACAATTATTTTTATTCAAGGTAAATCACTCATAATGGAAAGAAAAGAAACTTATTCATATCAAAATTCTTGAGGAAGATGTTAGGTTGGATATATGGAAGTTGTTTGGGCAAGTCAGGTTTAACATTTGTGGAGGTTGAAATAATGGTTATATGCTTGTTTACATGGATCACTTGTTGATGGTTGAAGTTTTGAAAACTTTCATAGTTCTATTTGTAATGGTGCATTGCTGATAATACATGGTGATAGATGCTTTTGGAGGCTAGGTTTTTCCCTCATGAGGGTTTTCCAAGGTATATCTTGTGTGTTTTTTTATGGAAATGTTATATATTCTTTGCATTTGGATTCAATGTTTATTTGATTGGAATCTGGAAATTATCATATGTATGGATGCAAGTTTTCTTTTAATAAAATAATTGATTTAATTATTCTTGAATATTTTGAAAGATACTTGCATCTAAAAATAGGTTTCAATTAGTTAAATTGGCTTGGTGTGTTATAAGGATCAAAGATTCATAAAATCTTTCTAGTCTAAGTTGGTGAAATATCAAGATATTTATCTTTTATGATTTTTTTTAATCCATTAAAGATTGTGTTTTTATTTTTATATGAGCAAAATGAATATTTAGCATCCATTTTATTATTTTTGAAAAATTAATCTTGAGAGTTCATTAAGAGAGTTATCTATTAATTTGTAAACTCAAAAAGTAAATTGAAAAAGTAATTTTTTTAGATTATTAACTTATTCAAAAAAATTTATGTTATAGGTAGTTCTAAAACTAAAACGAGACTAAAAATATTAGACATAATAATTGTTTCATGACTATATTTTACATTTAGTTTTCTTAAGAATTATTTTATGAGTTTGGTCTTCTTAATTATGTTAGAAAAATGAGATAGTTACAAAGAATATAACACAACATAGTTAATGCAACACCTGAAAGTGGGAGATCGGTAGAATATTGAATAAAGGATAAATAAAAATGACACCTAGAAGAGGGATATTCAATTGGATTATTTAAAAAATAGGGTTTTCTTAGTCATTGGAAATAAGCATCGTTAAGGACTTGAACAATTTTTAAAATCAAAAGAGAGCTTTTCTTTTTTAAATCTAGAAAGTATTGTTGAATATTTCAAAGAGGCTTGTAATTAGAAGAAGGATTCGATTATTTAGAATACTCACACCTAAAAGAGAGAGATGTATTTCAATTATTTTTTAAAAAGGGTTTTCTTATACATTGGAAATAAGCATTGTTAAGGACTTGAATAGTTTTTAAAATCAAAAGAGAGCATTGTTTTAAAATGTAGAAAAGGATTATTGAATATTTTGAAGAGGTTATACTTAGAAGAAGCATTAGATTATTTAAAGTGTTTTGGTGTCCTCTTGAGACCAAAGATTCATCAAAAACTTCTTTTTTTTTTGATGAATATGTCTTCTCTATTAATAAGAAATATTAAAGTACATATTCACAAAAAAAGGTCGGGGTATACAAGATCACCCTGCAAGAGTCACTCGGCTAGCAGCCAAAAATTAAAAACAACAACAAGCTATTCATCAAAAAACTTCCTCGGGCAGCCAAAGCAGTGGCAGCTGAGGGAGGAGGATTAGGGTCATCTTTTTTGCCCCATACATCAGCGAGGTCAGGAGTCAGGTCTAGCACAAACCACCCATGCTCAGGATCTCTTTCAATTACTCCTTCCTCCTACTTGGGAGGTGAGATCACCAAAGCTAGGTGAGGAAACTTGGAGGTGGTGGCAGAGGGCCACCCAGAATCAGCATCAGGAGGAGCAAAAGGACATAGGAGCATCAGAGGGCCACCCTGAGCCGGAGCCATGCCACGGCGGGGAAGCCGAGTGGCGGCACCAAGCAGCATCTCTCCCACCTGAGGGAGGGTGGGGAGGCTAGGACTTCAAGGACTGAGAGCAGCGAGCAGAGGAGCTGCGACCGCGCTGATGGCCATGGGGTGGAGTACGGTCGACAGAGTTCGGCGGTACTCGGCCAATCGCACAAGGGGCATTACCCCAGTTTTGAAGGAGCTCCTGAAGGTGGGACACCTTGTCAACTTGAACCTAAATCTGCATTAATACATTGTTACAAAGGCAAGCTTGAATCATAGTTTGCAAAATATATATGTATTCATCTTTTAGGGTTTCTTTTACTACTTTATATTAATAAAAGATAAGTTCTCATATTGTACATTCAAGATAAATATGTTTCTTCTCCTTATAATGTTTTATTTAAAAATGGAATTCAGACATTATTGTTGGAGATATATGTATTGCTTTGTTGACTATAAAAATTGAAAAAAATAAAATTGGGTTATTCAATTATTAGGAGGTTCTTATATTGTTCATAACTATAGTGTGGAAATGAAAATTTTTAGATATGGGAATTGTATTTTTATTATGTTTCTAATTGACCATTTTGAGGAACCATTTTATGAGTTTGGTCTTCCTAACTCTTTTAAGAAATGATGAGAAAGCTAGGAGATTTGAACTATAAATAAAATTTATTGTACTTAACGTAATAACTAAGAGATGAATGTCAAGCTAGCTATGTATACATGAATATGTAATATAGTATTTAAAAATATGGATTAATTTATATGATAAAGAAATTTTTTTTAAATTTTTATTATTACAATTAGGAGTATAAAACATACTTAAGGAAATTAATACAATACACAAAACATAAACTTAAAATTTTTAAAAATGATATTTTTATTCATTTCTTTTTTATCTTACTACACTTTCTTATGTGATGCATTATCCTACCTATGTAATTTTTATAGCTATCATCTGTTCTAAATCAATGATTCCATTCAACATATACCTACATTATCATTAAAATAGCCTTTTCAAAGTATAATGTTTTATCTATTATTTAATTATTTTACTATACAAAACTAATTTACCTCTTCCTTATTTGATTCACTAAATTTGCTAGATTTTCTATTGTCTCTCATAGAAAAATTTTCATTAGTTATTATATCTATCTAGTCTCTAACATCTAGAAATAATATTTCTATATCCTCTTTCTTTCAAATTACCTTCTTCCTTTTTTTCCCCTCAATTAGAAGTCTTTGAGCTCTTATACCCATCCTCAATATGAATAGTCATTAAATTTTTTTGCATAGTGGTTGTCTTCTCAGGGAGGAATAATAAAATAACCCCATAGGGAATATGTGCTGAGTGAAATTGCCACATAACAACTATAAAAGTTCTCCAACCAACAAAAGGTAGAACACCATGAGGAGGAATAAGTATTGGTCAAGTAAAATATCAAAAAACATTCCTTGTTAAGATCATAAAAAAGTGGGACTCAAAAAAGGAAAGAACTTGATAAAAGTCTAAATTTAAAAAGTCAATATCCAATGAAATAATTTAGAAAAAAAATAACAAATCATAGCTAGGAAAAACATTCACTCCAATAGAATTCAACAAGAGATGATGTATAAAGGCAACAAGTTGCTCAAAATGGAATATTTGGTGAAGATCAATGTCTATAAAGAAGTTATCATGGATAATAAATGAAAATAAAAGAATGTAATGTGGGAAGAAGGGATAAATGTAGAGACCTAATTAGATGAATAAAATAAAAGATTACTTAAATTGAATTGATGTGTTTAAATAAGCCAATTAAATTTAAATAAATTATTAATGAAATAGATTAATTACTAGATAAGATCAATATTTGAGAATGCAATATGGATTTTATTATTCTTTTGAATAATAAGATCTAATCATAAATTTTTTATTTAACAAAAATCTAATCTAGGAGTTAAAATGTGACCTCTATTATAGAACATCCACCATAAAGAGCATAACTAGAGTGCTTTACAACCCATCCTTGATGATTTTTTTCCCTAGAATCCTTCATAGGAATAATAAATCACCCTACAAAAAGAAGTCTAGCAATCTAAAATCGGTAAGACTAATGAAATCTATTGCAACGTGATATATCTGTCTTCTAAATGCTAATTTTAACAATGTCACTATGTAGTAAAAAGAAAGAGAATAAGCAATCAAATAGTAAGCATTTACTAATGATTAGTAAAATTAGAGAAAACCATTTTTTGGGCTTATTATCGACATATAGGTTTAAAGTAGAAATCTACCCTCTGTAGCATCATAAATTGTAACCTTAGATAATTTATAACACTTTTTGTGTTCCTACTTTAGTTAGTCCCATTATAGTTCTCTCCCTGGTCCATTTTTGGGATTTTTACCCTAGAAATGATGTCATCCTTCTACATAGAAAACTCAACCCAGGCCTTGGGTAGTGTACTATCCACTTCCAAATATTTTTCCCTTTGTTTGTGGGATAGCGGTGATTAATTCACGCTAATCAAAGGATGACAAAGATTAATTCATTCTAGTCCGCCTTAAGTAGGACATAATTTCAATATGTTGACACACTCTTCTCACTCAATGATTTTGTGTCTCAGTGTTGCAATTTGAGCATTGAAGGTCAAGCTAAAAAACTATTTCCTTGGGAACCCTATATAAGAGTATCCTTTCAATTCATTTCATAATTTATCATCCATCACTCATATAGCATTTTAATCATAATTTGTGCATCCCCATCAAAAAACATCAAGCATCTTTAGGCATTCAAAGAAGCATTTTATTCCACCATAACCTTCAATCATATCATCATCATGGAGAATCAAATTACATCAATATTCATGAAAACATGTGTGTGTGTGTGTGTTTGAGTCTTCTATTTTTTGTCATGGTATTGCACCAACAATTATTATTACATTCAAAGAGCATTGCATCATCAACCATTATCTATTGCAGCAAATCTGAAGTATATCATACAACATTTATTTTACTATTTCTATTATAATTTTAATTCAATTAGGGTTAATTCCAAACTTAGGGTTTGACCTAGCTAAACCCCTATCCAATTTTTTTTGCATTTCTATGTGTCGATGGTGGATTTAAAAGCTATATGTGAAGATTGAGACTGAAGAAATGACAAAAAATAGGTCTATCTTTTCTAGAAGGAAAAATTGAAGAATTGCGGAAAATTTCCCACATTGGTCTCAAGAATTTCTATAAACATCTAAGAAAATATTCTTGACAAAATTTTGACCTTGCAACCTAATTCCTATCTACATCTAATCACTTTGGGACTTAGAAAATTTTTACCTCGGTCTCACATTTCTGAGCTAAATTTTTAGGTGTGGATCCTCCTCTATTTACTTTGCTCATATCTAGCTTTGTGTCACTGTATTGCATATGTAGCTTACTATTTATGTTTATTTTAGTTCATTTTCCATTACCTAGCACTCAAATACATTCCAATCAATTTCAACTAAAAAAATGAAAAAGAACTTGATTTGTGTTCAATTCTTTTATATTGGATCAATTTAGTTCTTCCTTCCTTTAATGTCTTCTTTGGAAGGTTAGCTCATTTCCTAGTTTGCAAGACTTAAATTGTGAAACTCTAATTTTCCATCCAATACATTTTGGTTAACCCGATGTGTCTTATACTTATTTTTTATTCTCATTTTAAGATCCAATTTGTATGTATTTCATTCATTCATATTTACAATATGTGTCTCATACTTATTTTTTATTGTCATTTTAATATCCAATTTGTATGTATCTCATTCATTCATATTTACAATTATTTTAAAAATTTATCATTACATTATATATATTTTTAGGTGTAGTTCACCATCATTACATTTTAGTGAATCTGACTCTTCTTACATTTGCATTATTTCTATTTTTTCATTTTCAAATCTGATTTTTCATAATGGAATTTATTAAACTTGACTAGTTTGTTATTTCACATATGACTACATTACCCATTAATTACTTTTATTAAAATCATGTGGTGGATAATAGCTTCATTTATTTCATGTTTCTTGCATTCTTTCATAGTTCTTTCACCTATTGCATAATAAGGGTCTCAAAGATTTTTCCTATATTCAAATTGTTTTTCAAAGCTTTCATAAATGTTTCACATTGTTATATAATGATATTTTAATGAAATTAATAGAATATATATAGATAATGCCCTTTATCATCCTAGAGACTATTGAAATGAACAACATTTGTACCTATCCTACGGTATCTTTTGTTAATGAGGAAATAATCAATACTCCTATCAATGATCTCCTCAAGGAGGAAGAAACATTGAAGAGTAACATTGAACTATCCTTTTATCATAAAAATACTTTAGAGAAAGGGGGGTAAGGTAAACATGTTGGTACATCAATCACTATAGAGCCTACTTATTCTCCAAGAGCTTATCTTAATTATCAACATATCTTGAGGCAAGATGATTTTATGCGATTTATTCATGAGCTGTCTCCTAATATAACATTGAGCAAAGATGAGCCTTATATGATAAGTATCCTTCTTCACAACCTAATAAGTTTGACATTAATAGTAATGATTTAAAGTAGAATTTTCCTAGAAAGGATTCCTTCCTCATCTATTCATCCATTTGGCCCTTAAACATGTCCTTACACAAAAATTATCAAAGAACTATATCCTTCTCCTTCATAATTTAAAACATCTTATTTTTCAAAATAAAGATATAGGAGATAGGGACATAGAAAAATAGAACAAGAAATTAAGATCTCTATAAATCCTTCTTCACAATGCACTGGAGAAGGTGTAGGATTTCCCAATCCTTCCTTACCAATCCTTTTACTACAAGAATTGTTTTTTAAGTCTCCTATCCCAATAAAAAGAAAAAACTTATTTTCTTAGCTAATAAACTATTTTGGAGACTTCCAAATAATGGTGAAATATCTTTCCCTCCCATTAAAAATTAAAAAACAATTAAAAAAAAGGTGCCACTAAATATTGTCTTTTTCATCATATGCATGGTCATACTATTGTTGTTTGTATGGATTTTAAAATATATGTTCAAACATTGAATTTTATAGTACCTAATATACAAATATTTATTTCTTTACATACAATAGTGCCCTAGCACTTCATTTGCCCTATTATGTTGCTCCTTACTATGTGACATTTGTATCATATCTTAGTGGTGGCTCTTTGTCATTTGTGGTGGTAGAAGTTCATGTACAATCATACTTGGATAGAAACATAATAGTATTTCTCACCTAGTTATCTTGCTTTGTGGCAAGGACAACATTTCAATTCTCTCTCTTTTTCCAGCCAAACATTGACTTCTCCTTTGTTGAGTTTCATTTTTCATAACTTTATACCCTTTCTTACATGGAGTGGTCCTCCATGTGAATACATATATATCCCTTGGTTAGGGATTTTTCCTTGTTTGAAAGGGTATGTCTTTTCAGGAATAATTTCTCCTTAGTGAATTTGTATAATCCTTCACTAAGAATCCACTATTTCCTGGTAGTGGGAAAGTTTGTATTCTTGGTCTCCTTCCCCTTTCAAATATGTCATCCTTATTAAAGATCTCCTCTACTTTCAAGAGGTTGATACCTTTAGGTACAAATCTCTTCATCTATGCATCCTTCAAAAGAATCCCTTTAAACTCACTACAAGATCTCCTTTTACAACTTTCTTTTCCTTGCTCACAAGATTTATTTTTTGGCCACAAAATGCCACTGAGAGAGAGGGGTGAATCAGTGGTTCCTATTTTTTCGCTTGTTACTGATCTAATCTTCAAACAATTAGAAATTTACTTAACCACTAAATAGTCATGCCAATAAAGAAAGAGATAAAACTAAAGAGATCATTCGCACACAAGAAACTCACAACACCAGATTTACGAGGAAAACCTAATGTGGGAAAAAACTCAGTGAGAACAGTTGTTGGAGTCTATTACTCCAATCCAGCCTCATAGGAAAACACAGATTTACAATGATTTTGGGCACCAACCCAAGGAGCACCAATCCCTACACTTTTAGGGCACCGACCCAAGGAGCACCAACCCCTGCACCAAGCTTCAACTTTGTGATGTAGAATGAAATACTATTTGGTTACAGTTAAGGATTCTTGTTGCAAATGAATTCTACAACTCTTGAATAACTCTCTGTCAATTTATCGTCCTTTCTCATCCAATAGAACTCACACTATCTATTGTGAGATCGCTGTCTATATTCCTCAAACTCTGCTATCTTCCTCTTCTTCACACATATAATCTCTCAACACACTATTTCTCTCTTGGATGTTGCCTGCTCTGCCACACCTTACCGGTTAGGCTTAGCTATTAGATTATGACATTATCGATAGAATCTCCTCACCGATTTTCTTACTCACTCTCTCTGCAACTAGATTAGATCCCCTTCTATAGTCTTCTCCTCCCTTTCTCTCCCTTCTCTACACCTTTCAATCTTCATACCATCAACAACCCTTCTATCCAGAGCTCTTATCTCTTATATAGTGATTTCCCACCCAAAAAGCAATTCAAAAACTTGAGTGGTTAGGGTTTCCTTTTTCCCACACAATCTTCATGAGATCTAATCCCACCTACCTTGGATCAATCATATTATCTAGAAGACTGCACCTACATTACTTTTCCATTATCCAATTCATGTTTTTCTCGAAGTGGCAATCATGAATCAGATCTTCTATCATGAGGTCTGACAACACATAACGTGTTCCAGACATTTCCTTTATGAGAGCATCCTAAATCAAATTTCCTTTGCCTTGATTTAGGTGTCAACTGCTCCCTGATCTTCTTTGGTCATTCCTTCTTCTTTGAGCTGCAATTAATCATATGCAATCCCATGATTTGTGGCTCCTTCATTAATGGTGATTATCTATTTCATCAACCCTGTCAATGAGGCTTCACCAATAACAACACACTTGCCACCTCAACTTCTCAAGGCATTACACCAATCAAGACATGACCTTCCAACCCGTAGTTAGTCCGATAAACACATACTGATGAAACTTTTTGCTGATCAGAGTGTTCTTCTTCAGTTAACTGGTAGAACATCCCATACCAGTTTTTCTCACTGGATTTCCATCATGCCTGTTGACATCAAATAACAACATAGTGCCAAAATCCCAACAATCTCCCCCTTTTGCATTGATTTTAACTATTTCACAAATCACTTATGCCAACAATCTCCCCCTTTGGCATTGATGTCAACTATTTCACAAATCACTTTCACATTCATTTTCTCCCCCTTTGACACAATGACAAAGGGTTCTTGGGCACTCCCCCTTTGATCTATACTAGGCTCCCCCTGAGCCACATAAGACCTTCCTAGGTAGATGATACAACACCCAACTTGAGTTGGAGGTACTCAAAAGTGTTGACAGGTAAAGGTTTGGTAAAAATGTTTGCCACTTGTTCACTAGTAGGAACATACTCCATTCTTACCTCCTGTCCTTGAACCTTCTCTCTTAGGAAGTGATATCTGATTGCAATGTGTTTTGTTCTGGAATGCATGACCAGGTTCTTTGCTATATTGATTGCACTCGAATTGTCACACCGGATGAGAATGGGATCAGTGATGTCCACTTGGATGTCTTTGAGAGTCTGCTTTAGCCAAAGCACAATAGAGGAACATGTAGCAACAATAATATACTCAGCTTTAGCAGTGGAGAGGGAGACCGAGTCCTATTTCTTTCTATGCCATGAAACCAACCAGTCACCCAGAAAGAATGCACCACTGCTTGTGTTTTTTCTATCATAAATGTATCCTGCCCAATTGGCATTAGTGTATGCTTCCAAAAGAAAATTCCCTTGTTTAGGATACCACAACCCATAGTTGAGTGTTCCTTGTAGATACCTAATAATTCTGCTAACAACATTCATGTGTGACTACTTTGGTGCAACTTGAAATCTGGCCACCATGCATACTACCTAAACTATATCCAATCTTGAGGTAGTTAGATACAATAGACTGCCTATCATGGATCTGTACAGGGTCTGATCCACTGTTGGTGATTCATCATTCTTACTCAATTTGCTGCTAGTCACCATGGGAGTACTTACCAGTTTGAAATCTTCTAGTTGGAATTTCTCCAGCATCTCCTTTGCATACTTGACTTGTGAGATAAAGATTCCTTTATCTTTCTGTAGTATCTACAAGCCAAGGAAGTAAGTCAATTCACCAAGCATTGAAATCTAAAATTCTGACTGCATCTGATCAGCAAACTCTTTGCAGAGAGTATCCATGTTGCCACCAAATATGATTTCATCTACATACACAACCACAATAATCATGTGATTCCCATCTTTCCTTATGTACAAATTATTGTCAACACTTCCCTTTTTGAATCCCTGCTCCTTCATATACAGATCTAATCTTGAGTACCATGCTCTAGGGGCTTGCTTTAAACCATACAAAGCTTTCTTTAACCGACATACAAATGTCTCATCATCATGTAGTAGAAAACCTTCCGGTTGCTCCATGTATACTTCTTCTTCTAAATTTCCATTTAGAAAAGCATATTTTACATCCATCTAGTATACATTGTAGCCCTTGTAGGCAGAGTAAGCTAGAAACATCCTAATTGCTTCTAGTCTAGCCACTGGTGCAAATGTTTCTTCAAAGTCAATCCCTTCTACTTGAGAATAGGCTTTGCACACTAGCCTAGCTTTATGCCTCACAATCTTACCTTCTTCATTCATTTTGTTTTGGTAGTTCCCTTTTGTGCCAATGATATTCTTGTCTTCCATTCTATGGACCAATTCCCAAGTTTTGTTCTTCTCAATCTGGTGTAGTTCTTCTTCTCTGGCATCCATCCATTCTTGTCTCTTAATGGCCTCAATGAAAGTTTTGGGTTCAACTTCAGTCATGAGGCATAGGTTGACTTCTTCATCATTATGGGCAAGTCTTCTTCTATTCTGCACACCATCACTTTTATTTCCTAGAATTTTCTCTTCTGGGTGATTCAACTATACATACCAGTTGGAAACTTCTAAGGTGTTGCCTTTCATTTAGTGTCATACTAAACTTCATCAATTTCATCATTAAAGTCATCATACCAGTTAATTTATGGTTGACATCCCTTGTGCATATCCTCATCAACTCTTACATGTACACTTTCAACAATTCTTCTTAACCTTTTTTTGTAGCATTTGTAGATTTTGTTGTTAGATGAGTAAATAAGGAAGATCCCTTCATCACTTCTAGAGTCAAAATCTTCCCAAACCATCCATATCTTTCTTAATGAAGCACTTGCTTCCAAAAACTTTGAAATATTTGACTGATGGCTTCCGATCATACCATAATTCATAAGGTGTGATCTTGTTGTTTGTCCTTAACTAAACCTGTTTCAAAGTGTATGTAGCAGTATGAATAGCTTCTTTCCAATAGGTATCTAGCAAACTGAACTCATTCAACATAGTTCTAGCCATCTCCTTGACTGTCCTGTTCTTCCTTTCTACCACACCATTTTGTTGTGGTGTTCTAGGAGGAGAGTATTGCCTTCTTATTCCATGTTTTTCACAATAATCTTTAAATTCATTTGATGTGAACTCTCCACCCCTATCTAATCTTAGACATTTTAATTTGTACCCACTTTCCTTTTTCACCATCTTCTGAAAGATCTTGAATCTTTCAAATGCTTGTGATTTATCTTGCAGAAAGGTGACCCATGTCATGAATGAAGAGCATAAAGTATCTTTCACCGGCAAGTGCTCTTGTTCTAGTTGGATCACATAGATCTCTATGCATAATTTCAAGTGGCTTTGAGGTGTTGTACTCCTTTGTCCTGAAACTTACTCTTGTTTTCTTTCCTTTTACACATTCATCACAAAATGTGTTTATCGGCTTGATGATGGGTGGAATATTCCTCACACATCCCTGTTTGCTTACTGCAACTAAGTTATCAAAATTTATGTGGCCTAATCTTCTGTGCCACAACTAACTTTCATCTACTTGTCCTAACATACATTGGGACTCATAGCATTTCTTCAGATTATAAACATTTCCATCAATTCTCTTTCCTTCTGCCACAACTTTACCAGTACTGTCTTTCTTTATCTGACAACTGGTTGAGTCAAAAGTGAATTTGTAACCTTTGTTGCACATCTGACTCACACTCAATAGGTTATGTTTGAGGCCTTCCACATAAAATACACCATGTGCATTCAATTTTCCATCAATGCTTAGTGTTCCTTTTCCCTTTACTTTGATGGAGGAATTGTCTCCAAACCTTACCAATCCACCATTCCAATCTTCAAGTTTAATGAATTATCTTTTGTCACCAGTCATATGGTTTGAGCAACCACTATCTACCACTCGTAGAATTTTCCTTTCACCATACAAGGTCAACTACACTATGAGACTCGATTCTGCCTTTTCCTTTTCTTTCTCAACTCAAACCGGTTTGATTTCCTTCTTCTTGTTAGGTGTTGTATTTTGCTCAAGTTCAGATATCGGTCTTTGATCAGGATTCTCCTTCACTTGCTTGATCTTCTTGTTTTTACATAATTTTTTTATGTGTCCAAATTCTTGACAGTTATAGCATTTTATGTTTTCATTAAAGGGAGCATCCTTAAAGCTATTGTAGGATATCGGTTTGTTCTTCCTACAATCAAAACTCTTATGTCCATATCCATTGCATTTATAGAAAACAACATTCATATCTCAGAGTGTATGAAATAAATTTCTACTTTCATAATCCATAGAAGGCTTATTGTTTAACCTACAATCAGCTATTATGTGGCCAAATTTATTAAACCGGTAACAATAACCATGAAAATTTGATACATATTGGTCGAGCTATCTTGGTTCTGAATGGAACTGCCTCATTGGTAGACTTTCATTCATGTTGTTGAATCTGGTGAAACCTTCTCGATCAATTCTGGCATTCCTCCTTGGGTTTGCAAATTTGTGCATCAAGTGTGACCTCCGGTTCATTTCTACATACTGGCTTGGATGTCGATTTCCAACAACATCTGCATACGTCTTTTTGTCAGTTTCCTTGCCTACAGTGAATGTCTTCTTTTCTTCACCTTCAATCGACGAAGTAAAAATTATCTCTTTGTTGGATTTACCTTTGTGGGTTGAACCTTTGTTGGCATTATGTGAACCAGTATGAGGACATGATGACATTGTATGTTGTCATTGATGTCAATATGCTGAAAAGAGAACCAGTATGTAAGAACTTGTATAACATTGTGAACCGGTATATGTGCCAAAGTGAAGTGGTATGTTTGTTCAAGATGAATAGGTATGTTGGTATGGGAACCGGCACATGGAAGCTTTGTATGACTACCGGTTGGTAGTCTCAACTTTAAGGTTTCTGGTTGAGGTGCTTCAAGCCTGTGTGACTTAACCAATGACTCTATGTGATGAGTTAGCATTGTAATGAAGAACAGATTGTGTTGCCATGTCAGCCTTGTGCATGTAAAGGATCTTGCATGAAGGAGATTGTTCCTATCTACCTCGGGAATGTGCGAAGTCTATAAATAGTGAAAATGCATAATGGGTTACCAGCCACCATGAAAGCCATGGAAAATGAATGATGGAGAACATCTTGAGGTCAGTCCAAGACTATTGCATTTAATGCAATGTGCTCAACGGTCAAGGTTGAACCATTTGAATTGCCTAACCTAACAGGTTTAGGCTTTAGGGTTTATGCTACCAACCTATCTATTTCTTATAAGGTCGATGTTGTGGTTTTTTCTATGGTGGTTGGAAAAAGTTGTGTGTGAGTATCCAAGTGAAGAGATACGTGATTCTTGCCAGACTAAAGGAGAGAAGTGATACCTGCAAAGTGTAAGTGCAGAAGGTGAAGAGGAGCTAAAGTGGATCTGCATTAGCATTGAGTGCTATTACCAGATTATTGTAATACCTATTGATCTCTAACCACTTCAACAGTTGAAAAATCCCTTAACAGGGTAGCTTTAACTGACTTACTATAAATCCTTTAACAGGGTGACTCAAACCATTGAGTTCTTGAAATCCTCTAACAAGGTAACCTTTAACCGGGTTTAACCCTTAACTGGGTATTCTATCCATCTCTTAACCTGGTGATCCCTAATAGGATCGGTTCCTAACAGAACCTATTGTATCAGTCTTTAACCAGACAATGCTCTTAATAGAGTGGACTTCTAAAGAGTTCAAAATAGCTTATGGGTATTCATCCCCACCGTATTTTTTCCCAGTTGGGTTTCCATGTGAATATCTGTGTGTCATGTGTCATGTTTTCATGTGATGGTTTAGTATCTTATGTCTAATGGTAAAACATGTTGAACTAGCTGTTATTATGTTTTTGATGATAGATTACTTGTTCATGCACTAAGGTGAAATGGAAATGAAGTATTAGATTGTATGAAAAGGTAAGTGTCGACTGGTTTATGCTTGTCTCAGTTATTCTAGGTTTTGCCTGTTGTACTCTATTTAAGACCAGTGTTATTGTTTGTTTGCTAAAGCGCAGTGTTTGCTAACAAACTGGTTTTAGGAATGTGTTTTTGTCTATACTGATTCACCCCCCCTCTTAGTACTAGTTTGGTACTATCCGTTCATCATTGAGTTATCAATTGGTATCAGAGCATCCTCCAGGTCCTTTGTGTTATAAGCTTAACCGCTTGAGGAACAGATCCCAGTCTAATGATGAAGAGGGAAGGTCCAAAGTTCAACAGAGATAATTTCAGTATATGGAAAGACAGAATTAAGATATACATCAGAAGCATGGGTGCTCAACACTGGAGCTATGTTGAGAATGCTTATGTTGCACCTACCAGTACTCTCACCGATGACCAAAAGAGAGAGATGCAAGAGAATGGGCAAGTCATGGAAGCCCTAATTACTAATTTATCTGACATTGAGTTTATTGATGTCCAAGATAAAGTAAATCCCAAAGAAGTATGGGATACTCTTGAAAATATCTATGGAGGTGATGAGCATCTAAAACAAGCTAAGGAAGAAAGCCATAGAGGGAAGTTTGAAGACATGCAGATGGTTGAAGGTGAGACCATTCAACAGTATGGAATAAGAATCAAAACTGTTGTCAGAGATATCAAGAGTGCGGATGGTAAAATAGAAGATTCTACTATGGTAAGCAAAGTTCTGAGATCCTTATTAACGGTCTATGCAATAAGGGTTGTTGTTATTCAAGAGCTGAGATCAATAGACAAGACTAAGGTATCCCTAGACTCCATTATTGCAAAGTTGACAGCTTATGAAGTAAATAGTTTTGATGGCAGTATTCAAAAGACTGAATCGGCTTTTAAAGCTTCTGTTGTACCATCCAGAAAAGGAAAAGAAACAAGCACCAGTGGTGAACCAAGACAGAGAAGAGAAATGGATGATGAGGAGATTCTGATAGAATTTGAAGCTCTTCTTGCCAGGAAACTTCCTAAAGGAATCGGTAAATACAGAGGTAATCTCCCTTTGAAATGCTTTTCTTGTAACTAGATAGGACATATTGTTGTAAACTATCCTAATGGTGACAACAAGGATAAACTAGAAAGGTTCAAGAAATTGAAAGGAGGAAACCGGAGAAACTGTTTTGTGGTAGTTGATGAAGGTGTCACAGATGAGGAATCAGAAGATGAAGAAAATGAAGATATTGTGTTTGTTGTTGTCAAGGAAGATGTGTTAGATAAGAAGGCTCTTATCTCCCTCTTTGATAATTCCAATGAGTGGATTATTGACAGTGGTTGTTCTCACCATATGACTAGTGACCGGAGCAAGTTTCTCTCCTTAGAAGAGTATGATGGTGGTGCGGTTCGCTTTGGTAATGATGCACCATGTATGGTCAAAGGTAGAGGGTCCATCTCTCTGAATGGAAAGAGCAGTACTGACAATGTGTATTGGGTTGATGGTATCAGACACAACCTTCTAAGTGTGCCCAGTTGAATGATAGTGGTCTCACTCTGGAATTCAAGAATGGAGTGTGCAAAATCAAAAGAAAGAATGGTGAATTGGTGGCCACCAGCATGCAGACCAAAGGTAACCTATTTCAGCTGAATGCAAATATCAGTACATGTCTTATGGCCAAGTTTGATGACAGCTGGATATGGCATAGGAGACTCTTCCATGTAAACTTTGATAACATTGTGAAGGCCAGTAAGATCAAGGCAGTTAGAGGGTTGCCGGTGCTGAGCAAACTAGAAAATACCTTGTGCAAAGAGTATCAACTAGGGAAAATGTCTTCCTCAACCTTTAAAGGTAAACCTTTCACTGCTGATAGTTTACTTGATCTTGTGCATACTGATTTGTGTTGTCCTATGAAAACTAGGAGTGTGCAGTGAGATAGGTACTTCATGATTCTCACTGATGACTGCTCAAGAATGATGTGGGTCACATTCTTGAAATATAAGTCTAAAGCTTTTGGAAAGTTCAAAGCTTTTAGAGCATTAGTGGCAAAGGAAAGCGGTAAAAAGATCAAGTGCCTTAGAACTGATCAAGGAGGGGAATTCACTTCCAGTGAATTCAATAAGTACTATGAAGAACATGGCATCAAGAGGCAACTGTCTACCCCTCGGACTCCTCAGTAGAATGGCCTAGTACAGAGGAATAACCGAACTGTAGTCAAAGCAGCAAGAACAATGTTGATTCAAGGAAAGGTTGCTCACACCTTTTGGAGAGAAGCGGTGAGCACTGCAGTTTACACTATGAATTGAGTACTCATCAAGAAAGGTAAGGATAAAAATCCTTATGAGTATTGGACCGGTAAGACACCTGTGGTTAGCTACTTTAGAGTATTTGGTAGCAAATGTTACATCAAGAGGAGCGAACACCAGAGCAAATTTGATGCAAAATGTGATGAGGGAATATTCCTAGGGTATTCCACCAAGAGCAAAGCTCTCAAGTGTTTTAATAATAGGACTCAGAGAATTATGGAAAGTATCAATGTGAGAGTTGATGAAAACTTTGAGAAAATTGAGGAAACCGATAGTAAGCAAGTGGTAAATGAACCGGTAGTGACCTTCTCAGAACCGATTACTAGTCAATCAAGTACCAGTAACAGTGTTCCTACACCGGTAGATGTAGATGTTGATATTGATAGAGAAGAGGATGAAGAAGAAAAGCAAGAGGAATCTGTTAAGATCATTCCTGAGTATGTCAAGTTGAATCATGATCCTAAGCAGATCATAGGAGATAAGGATGCAGGAATACTTACAAGAAGAAAGGTTAGAGAAAACTCATGTATGATCTCTAAATTTGAGCCTAAATCATTCAAAGAGGCACATAAAGATGAAGACTGGATCAAAGCAATGGAAGAGGAACTTGACCAGATAGAGAAAAATGGTACATGGTCTTTGGTACCCAGACCGGAACATAAAAATGTCATTGGTATGAAATGGGTTTTCAGAAATAAGCTGAATGAGGATGGCATAGTGATTAGAAACAAAGCCAGGCTGGTGTGTAAAGGATATGCCCAAGAAGAAGGAGAAGACTATGGAGAAACCTTCGCTCCTATAGCTAGATTGGAAGGAGTTCGTATGTTTCTTGCATATGCAGCTTTTAAAGGATTCAAAGTATATCAAATGGATGTAAAATATGCATTCCTAAATGGTGTACATGAAGAGGAGGTGTATATAGAACAACCAGATGGGTTCGCCCTATCTAAAGACAGTGACATGGTGCGTAGGCTACATAAAGCCTTATATGGTCTAAAACAGGCACCTAGAGCATGGTATGAACATCTGGACTCCCATCTTGTGAAAATTGGATTTGAGAGAACAAGTGAAGATAGCAATATCTACTTGAAATCTGAAGGAGATCAGATCCTGATCTATGAGGTATTTGTTGATGACATTATCTTTGGTGGAGATGACAAGATGAGTCATGAGTTTGCAGATGAGATGAAGAAAGAGTTTTAGATGTCACTCATAGGGGAGACTAAGTTCTTCGTTGGACTGTAGATTTAGCAGATGGAAGATGGAATCTTTATCACTCAGTCCAAGTATGTCAAAGAGGTGTTGAAGACCTTTGGCATGGAAGAAAGCAAACCGGTTGGTACATCGATGGTGACCGGTTGTAAACTATCCAAAGAGGATGACTCAGCATTGGTTAATGAGAAGGAATACTGATCAATGATTGGTAAGTTGCATTATGTAGTGCATAGCAGACCGGATATTGCACATGTAGTTGGCATTACTGCAAGGTTCCAGAAAAGTCCAAGAGAATCCCACTTGGTTGCAGTCAAGCAGATTCTTAGGTATCTGAAGGGAACTATTGATTATGGGTTGTGGTATCCATAGAGCAATGATTTCAACTTGAAAGTATTCATAGATGTTGTTTGGGCAGGTTATGTGGATGACCAGAAGAGCACAACCGGTGGTGCATTATTTCTTGGTGGTAGACTAGTTTCATGGATGAGTAAGAAGCAGAGTTGTATCTCTTAGTCTACAGCGGAAGCGGAGTATGTTGCAGCTTTCATGAACTACACTTAGACAATCTGGATGAAGCATGTACTAAATGGCTTCAAAGTTCCTGTATCTGAATCGGTAACCATATTTTGTGGTAACACAAGTGCTATCATAATTTCAAAGAATCCAGTTTTACATTCTAGAACCAAGCACTTTGAGCTTAAGTATCATTTCTTGAGGGAAAAGGTTCAGAACAAAGAGATTGCACTGGAACATGTTTCCAGTAAGGAGCAATTAGCAGACATATTCACCAAGCCTCTCCCAAAGGCTACATTTATGTACTTAAGAGGTGAATTAGGGGTGTTTCCCCTTTAGGAGGTGAATTAAAGGTATTTTCTCAACATCAGTCAGGTATTTCATAGTCAAATTTTTTTCTCAGGATTGATGTGTTGAAGGATGCTACTCCTCAAGGGGAGCAGCATAATGGAATAGGGAAGCTTGTGCCTCCACTTTGGCATTGTTATCAAAGGGGGAGAAGAACTGAAGCGGAGAAGATATCTGCAAAAATTGGGGGAGAAGATGTGAAGCGGAGAGATATCTTTGTATATTGCCATCAATACCAAAGGGGGAGATTGTTGGCATTATGTGAACCGGTATGAGGACATGATGACATTGTATGTTGTCATTGATGTCAATATGCTAAAAAGAGAACCGGTATATGTAAGAACCAGTATAACATTGTGAACTGGTATATGTGCCAAAGTGAAGCTTTATATGTAAGAACTAGTATAACACTGGGAACCGATATATGTGCCAAAGTGAAGTGGTATGTTTGTTCAAGATGAACTGACATGTTGGTATGGGAACTGGCACATGGAAGCTTTGTATGACTATCGGTTTGTAGTCTCAACTTCACGGTTTTCAGTTGAGGTGCTTCAAGCCTATGTGACTCAACTGATGACTTTGTGTGATGAGTTAGAATTGTAATGAATAACAGATTATGTTGCCACATCATCCTTGTGCACGTGAAGGATCTTTCATGAAGGAGATTCTTCCTATCTACCTCAAGAATGTGCAAAGTCTATAAATGATGAAAATGCGTAATGGGTTACCAGCCGCCATGAAAGCGGTGGAAAAAAAATGATGGAGAACGTCTTGAGATCAGTCCAAGACTATTGCATTTAATGCAATATGCTCAATGGTCAGGATTGAACCATTTGAATTGCTTAACCTAATAGGTTTAGGGTTTAGGGTTTATGCTACCAACCTATTTGTTTCCTATAAGGTCGATGTTGTGTTTCTTTCTATGGTGGTTGGAAAAAGTTGTGTGTGAGTATCCAAGTGAAGAGACGTGATTCTTACCAGACCAGAGGAGAGAAGTGATACCTGCAAAGTGTAAGTGTAGAAGGTGAAGAGGAGCTAAAGCAGATCAGCGTTGGCATTGAGTGTTGTTCCCAGATCATTGTCATACCTGTTGATCTCTAACCACTTCAATAGTTGAGAAATCCCTTAACAGGGTAGCTTTAATCGACTTACTGTAAATCCTTTAATAGGGTGACTCAAACCATTGAGTTCTTGAAATCCTCTAACAAGGTAACCTTTAACCGAGTTTAACCCTTAACTGGGTATTCTAGCCATCCCTTAACTAGGTGATCCCTAATAGGATCGGTTCCTAACAGAACCTATTGTATCAGTCTTTAACCGAACAAGGCTCTTAACAGAGTGGACTTCTAAAGAGTTCAAAACATCTTGTGGGTATTCATCCCCACCTTTGTTTTTCCCAGTTGGGTTTCCATGTGAAAATCTATGCGTCATGTGTGATGTTTTCATGTGATGGTTCAGTATCTTATGTCTGACAATAAAACATGTTGAACTAGTTGTTATTATGTTTTTGATGATAGATTACCTATTCATGGACTAAGGTGAAATGGAAATGAATTATTAGATTATATGAAAAGGTAAGTGTCAATTGGTTTATGCTTGTCTTAGTTATTCTAGGTTTTGCCGGTTGTACTTTGTTTAAGACCGATGTTATTGTTTGTTTGCCAAAGCGCAATGTTTGCTGACAAACCGGTTTTAGGAATGTGTTTTTGTCTGTACTGATTCACCCCCCCTCTCAGTACCAGTTTGGTACTATCCATTCATCATTGAGTTATCAACCTTGACCAACTTCAAAGCCTAAGCCACTTGTGTCTTTGGATAACTTTTGTTTGCTTAACATCTTATCCAAAGCCTCAATGTTGCCTTCACACTTGCTTCTTATTTTTATTTCTTCCTTTCTTTTTTCAAGCTCCTTCTGAGCTTTATTATTTTTGCTTCCACCTCTTGATGCTCCTTTTCTTTCTTTGTCAAATCAAAGGTTGTAGCTTTGCCGATCATCTTAGTTTCTTCCAGCTGCAGCTTCAAGTCAGATATGATTTGACTGAACTCTTCTAGAGAATGCTTCAAGAGATCTTGTTCATCTACTGCAACAAGCTTAACTCTCTTGAGTTCTCTTCTTGTTTTACTTAATTCTTCAAGTGCATTGAAAATTTCACTCTCCAAATCCACTTTAGCTTCAATATCCTCTTCTTCCTCATCTTGAACAGCAGGTCTATCAAGTGCCATGAAAAGATTTACTTTTCTATGGTTCTCATGGTCATCATCTTCTGATGCATCTTCGTCATTTGTTTTGTCATGCTCAATGGTATATAAGTATTTTTGATTCTGGTAGTCACTTCTTCCCTATCGGTAGTCATTCCTTTCTCTGTCTTTGCCGGTAGATCTTCTGAACTCTCTAGACTCATCTCCACTGGTTTCTTTGTGAGGATAGCTTGTAGCAAAGTGTCTTACCTTCCCATAGTTGAAACACTTAAGTGGTATCTTTCCTTTGTACCAGCCTAATCCTCTTTTGAGTTTCCTAACAAAGTTTGCTACTTCAGCATCAAAGTCTTCACTAGATTCTTTATGAGTAACAACTTCTTTCCCCTTTTTGGTGGTGTTAAATGCAGCTTCTTTTCTTGAGGAAGTCTCACTGGTTGTTCTCATCTCATAGGCTGTCAGGGAACCAAATAGTTAATCCATTGTAAAAGTCTTCAAATCCTTGGCTTCCTCTATGGCTGACACCTTAGTATCATATTTGGGAGTGAGAGATCTAAGTATCTTTTTTACAAGAATTTCTTCAGCAATCTCTTCACCAAGTCCTCTAATAGTATTGACAGTTTCATCAAATCTATGAAGATAGTCTACAATTTTTTCATTATCTTTCATTTTGATGCTTTCAGGTTGGCTCCTTAGCATTTGAAGCTTGGCTTCTTTGACCTTTGCATCTCCTTCAAACAACCTTTGCAATTTGTCCCATGTCTCCTTTGCTGAAATGCATTGCATAACTTTGAAAAATTCATTATCGGACAATCCACTCAAAATGGTAATGTTTCTCCTTTGCATTATTTTCATACTGCTTCTTTGCATCTGGATTAGTAGGAGGATTATTGGGAATGACATACCCATTCTTGACTGACATCCACACATCAAAGCCAAGAGATGAAATATATATCTCCATTCTTCTCCTCCAAAAGGCATAGTTAGATCCATCAAACATGGGGGATTTTGAGGAAGCAGACTCACTTCTTTCCATTGTGCTCAAAGTTCAAAATCTACATAAGGTTTAGAAATGACTAGGAACCTTTTCTCTGATACCAATTGTTGAACACAGAATGCCACTGAGAGGGGGGTCCTGAATCAGTGGTTCCTATTTTTCCCTTATTACCGATCTAATCTTCAAATAATCAGAAATTTACTTAACCACTAAACGCTCATGCCAATAAAGAAAGAGATAAAACTAAAGAGATCATTCGCACACAAAAAACTTAGAACACCAGATTTACGAGGAAAACCCAATGTAGGAAAAACCTCGATGAGAATAGCTGCTAGAGTCTACTGCTCCAATCCAGCCTCACAGGTAAAACACAGATTTACAAAGATTTTGGGCACCAACTTAAGGAGCACCAACCCCTACACTTTTAGAGCACCAACCCCTACACCAACCTTCAACTTGGTGATGTATAATTAAATACTATTTGGTTACAGTTAAGGCTTCATGTTGTAAATGAATTCTACAACTCTTGAATAGAACAACTCTCTGCTAGTTTATCGTCCTTTCTCATCCACTAGAACTCACAGTATCTATTGTGAGATCATTGTCTATATTCCTCAAACTCTATTATCTTCCTCTTCCTCACACATATAATTTCTCAACACACTATTTCTCTCTTGGATGATGCCTACTTTGACACACCTTACCAGTTAGGCTAAACTGTTAGATTATGACACTGCCGGTAGAATCTCCTCACCGCTTTTCTTACTCACTCTCTCTGCAACTAGCTCAAATCCCCTTCTATAGTCTTCTCCTCCCTTCTCTACACCTTTCAATCTTCATAGCATCAACAACCCTTCTGTCTGGAGCTCTTATCTCTTATAAACTGATTTCCCACGCAAAAAGCAATTCAAAAACTTGAGCAGTTAAGGTTTCCTTTTTCCCACATGATCTTCATGAGATCCAATCCCACCTACATTGGACCAATCATCTATTCTAGAAGACTACACTTGCACTACTTTTCCATTATCCAATGCACATTTTTCTCGAAGTGGCAATCACGAATCAAATCTTCTATCATGAGGTCTGACAACACAATTATTCGTTTCATCAACCCTATCGATGAGGCTTCACCAACCACAACACACTTGCCACCTCGGCTTCTCATGGCATTACACCAATCAAGACATGACCTTCCAACCCACAGTTGGTCTGCTAAACATATACCAGTGAAACCTTTCGCTGATGAGAGTGTTCTTCTTCAGTTAACCATTAGAACATCCCATACCAGTTTTGCTCACTGGATTTCCATCATGCCGGTTGACATCAAATGACAACATAATGCTAAAATGCCAACATTATTATGCCTCTTTAACTAAGAGTCATCCACATTATTACTTAAATTATATCTCCTTGGTGATGAAGGTATTTATTTCGATATTTGTTTTTGCCTTAAGAAAACAACATTGGGCTATGTTGACATCTTAAGGTGGGGCATGCATCATTTTTTCCTTGTATCTTATGTCTAGTTCAAGTTGTAGATTTTCTTGTGCATAATACTTCACCTAGTTATCCTTTTCAAATTCATGTTGTTAGACTTGTGTCAATATTGTCAATGTTGCCATTGATGTCAAACCCAGTGACCTAGTTGGACCGAATGTAGCATATTGAGCATAGCATTGATAATGAATAGATAATCTATGTAGTGAGTAGAGAACTAATATTGAATAGATACTAAGAAGCTAAGTATGTATGATCTACTGGAGTTATTTCTGGAAGATTTCTTCCTTCCAAATCCAGTATTTGCTAGTCATTGTAAAAGTTGTATCAGTTGTAGTTCAATCCAAAAGTTTGTATTTCATTATGATTTATGAGTCCTATGCTTCAGACTATGTGGCGTCTATATCTTAATGATGGAAATTGTTGTGCTTAGAATTTATGCTTATGGGTATGAATCTATGGTTTCGATAGACCCTTATTTTGTTTTAGTAATTGAAGTGTGTATTTTGGAAATTAAGAAGGAAGCATGTAAAATATCATTCAAGGCCGACTTGGTTACGTGTTGATTTGAGCAATGTATTATTGTGTAAATCATTTATGTTTAGCTTACATATTATCTCAGTGTATGTGCTTACCCGTATATATATATATATATATATATATATATATATATATATATATATATATATATATATATATATATATATATATATATATATATATATATATATATATATATATATATATATATATATATATATATATATATATATATATAAGACATATGGATGTGTATGGAGTGTGTGAGCAACAAAGTAGTGGTATGTAAAATATGCAAGTAAAGTGAGTAGTAGCAGTGTGCATGTGATTCAAGCAAAGTGGAAAGAGAGATTATCAAAGTATATACGAGCAGTGTGTAGTGTGATGGAGTATGATGTATGTGTAAGAGTGAAGATGTATGTGGAAACATGTGAGTGTAGTGTTGTATTAATCCCTTACCAAATCTTTTACAAGAAGTTGAATTGACAGAGTGTAGATAGTGTTGTACTAATCCCCTACTAGATTTGGTGCAAGGAGTTGTGGTGATAGGTTGAGAAAGTTTTATAGTGATACTTCACTAAATCTATTGTAAGTTATTGTTTTTAATATTTGAGCTTATCTCGGAACTGACCTCATGCATTTGGAGATGCAATTTTATTTAATTTATTGATTCCTATTGCAGTGAGGATTCCAATAGTGAGCCTTATTGTATTCTGGTAGTGAGCCATGTTGAAATTTGGCAGTGATCCATCATTTCTGTAAACACCATATAACTAGTTATATTATCTTGAGAGTTAACCCTCTCCATGGCTTTTCCCATTTAGGTTTTCCATGTATAAAAATCCGGTATTCATTTTGTAGCAATGTTATTTATTTATTTTGCATTACTTATTCATATTGATAAGATTACTTACTAAGGATAAATTATCAATAAAAGTTTTATTTTGTGGGAATACTAATTCACTCCCCCTCTTAGTATTCCAGTCCATTCAACCATTCAATAATTGGTATCAAAGCTTGGTCCCTTCTCAACTAGTTTAATTGCTTAAGAGAGATCCTTGTTGGTTGAATAATGGCACCGATGGGTATGACCAAAGAATATCATCTAGATGAAGAATTGAAGAAAACTCTTGAGGATCTAGAAAGTATGGAATAAAAGAATGAATAATTGAGAAAATGTGAAGGTAGCAAATGAATGTGTACAAAAGTTGAGAGAAAAGATACAGAAGTTCAAGTTGATACATAAGAATGATAACAATCAATTAGAGTAGGCGAATGAAACCATTAAAGATCTGATGCTAAAAATTGAGGAAAAGAGAAAAGTGGAAGAAGCTTTGAGAGAATTAATTAAGCTAAAGACTAAAGAATGTGAGAAGTTGGAGCAATAAGTGAAGAAGCTAAAGGCAAAAACTAAAGTTCATGAAAGTAGCAAACTACTAGATGATTTTATTGATATTCAAAAACCTCATAAAGACAAAACTGTATTAGGATTTCAAACCGATGAATGTTCAAATCAGAAAGCCATAGGCAAGGAAGTTAAGGTATAATAAGAGAGGAAATCTAAAGATACAAGTAAAATCTAGAATCAAAGATCTACTGCAAGAAGACTACCAGTTCATCAACCAAATGCACAAAAGTACCCATAATTTAATTGTTATTGTTTTCAATGCAATAAATTTGGTCATAAAGCTACATAATGTAGAAGCATGAAGAAACTAAACATTCAATATTACAATTACAAGAAGTTTGGTCGCAAATCAAGTTACCATAGGAATCATGTTGTGAGTCAGTATCATTATTTGGTTGGAATGAATAGGATGAATAACAATTTTCATGGATATTGTTATCTATGCAATGGTTATGGTTGTAAAGCTAATGAGTGCAGATCTAGAAAACATTCAAAAAATTTAGTGCAAAGCAACATCAAATGTTACAACTGTAAACAATTCAGACATTATGCTAATAAGTGCAAAAAATTGGTTGGTATAGAGAAGTCTATGGAGAAAAATATGGTCAAGAATGGTGAATCGATAATTGAAGAAAAGGGAAGTCATGGTTTGGAGAAAGAAAGAGGTAAATAATGAAAAAAAGTCTAGTGTACTAGAATTTGGTGCAGACGTTGTGATGCACAAAAATGGAACCAAGTAGCTAAGACCTAATACCACTCTCATGTACACATAGTGGAATACGAAAGAGCCTAGGGAGATATCTCCCTTTGACTAATTCTTGTAGAGAAGAGAGAGTCAAGGAGTATCTCTTAGAGTTTCAATTCCTTTGTTGTAAATGAGGAGTAGATATGTGAAATATGATGCAACAATCGACTAAACTAAGAGATGAGAAATGAAGCACACTTAAACTGAAAAAGCAAATTTTGTGTAAATTGAAATTGAGATACAGAAAGGAGGGATAAAAAATGGACACAAAGGTGCACCTATTGCTAAAAAATAATGCAAAATGAGAAGGACCATGGCATTGGGCACCTTGGTCCTTGTGTAAACAAAAAGTTGGATATATGGATTTGAGGTCTTGAGGGTCCGAAATGCAGATTTGACATAGAAAACTACAAAACCTTGAGGACCATCGCACCATGCCTTGGTCCTATCCTAGAGTGCCATGCCCTTATCTATATGATATAAGATCAGATTCTAGCCCCGAGACTGTCTCTATGTCTTCCGTTGGTCCTAAAATTCGTGCTTCCACCAGATTCTTGTACTTGCACCTGCAACTTGAAAAAGGGTGTTGAGGTGGCTATATAGGGTTTTTCCTTAGTCAAACCCCTTGTTTTGGTGATTTCCACCTCTACAAATAGTTGATAATGTACTGAAAATGTGTGTGCAAGAATCTTGTGTGTATGCAAGATCTTAAATGAACAAGAAACTAACTCTAGAGTTCTACCCTATGCTTTGGAGAGAAAACCCTAAATGCTTGTAAATGTAAATGCAAATTCTTGAAATAAAAAATGATCTAGAGATCTAAATCATGAATGCAAATCTAAAAATGAAGTTCATAGAAAGACATGAAAACAACATGAAACCATACCAAACCCTAAGGGAGAGGTACACGCCAATCATCAGTCGATGATCTCCTATTATTCTTGAATGTCTTGAAAGCTCCTAAAGGGTGTTGAAAATGGTTTATTTAGACTTGATGAATGCTTTATTTTCTATTGTAGACTTCATAAAACCCGCACTTTCACTTCATAAGAATCTCCTTCAATTGCCAGATCTTCGATCTTCAAATGAGGAAAGGAAGGGTTTATGTAGGAGACCCTATGTTTCGAGTCATAAGCCAACTTAGAAATAATATTTTTTGCTAATCTCTTGGATTTGAATATTAAAATAATCCCAAAACATGCTCTTAAAATTCAAGGAGAAAACGTCAGGACCATGTTGGTACCAACATGTTCCGAACACACTGTCTAACCAACTTTTCACCAAATTTTTAAGGAAGCAAGATATTGTGATTTTAAACTAAATTCAAGGAGTATGTGGGAATTTGCTACATTTAGATATGTGAAATCGGGCCTTGAAGGTCAAAATAAGACATAATTAGGGTATTTGATGAAATGATTAATTGGGAGAATAAAATAAAAAGGGGCACGCTTAGGGTAAAGGGCCCAATTTTATGATGTGTAGAGTGATATGAGAATACCTTTAATTAAATTAAATTAATTAATTAAATGCTTAAGGAGGAATTTTGTAATGCAAAATGCAAACACACTAAGCTGGGTGCTAACCTAAGCATGGAATTGTATGACCTATCTAAGGGTGTACAATTTACGACACTACATTTGCCCTCTACTTTAGCAGTCATATAACACTACGTGCATATCCAAGCTAAAGTATAGAAAAGTAAACATTTAATAAAAAAGGATATATCCATAAGGTGTCAGATGAAGCACCCAGTGGTATCCGTAATACACTAGTTGGAACCGCACCCTACAAAACCACATGTTAGATAAAATCACAAAATCACCTAATGCTTACTAGGGAAGTGATGAAATTAGTGGGTAGCTATATGCCCCTCCTATTTCGGCTTGCTAATTAGCAAGGTGAAATAAGGTATAATGTTTACCACAATGAATTATGAAAAGAGGTGATGAAAAATGCTCACAAAGAATATTGATAAAAGGTTTAAGCACATCATGGATCATTTTGTAAGAAACATAAATGAATCATAACTAGTGAAAATGAAAATACCTCATAAATAGTGAAAATGACACTTTCATTTGCCATTTTCTCACTTTTTATCTTATTTGCAGCAGAGGATCCCACATAGCACTCATGATTCCTCGAAGATGACTCAAGATGCCTACCTAGATGGAGATCCTATGGTAGTCCGTCCTTACCAATCAGTCACTTGACGAGTTGAGTGTACTGAACTACCTTTGTAAGTTTTTGTTGACTTTCTATTGAGTTGACTTTGACTTTTGGGTATGCGAAAATTTTTAATTGCACATGTTCCCCTAGCAGAGCACCATGATCCCACTAGGGCGCCATGGTCCCACTAGGGCACCATGGTCCCAACTAAGTGCCCTCATTCTACCAAGGTGCCATGGTCCCACTAGGGTGCCTTGGTCCTCCCAAAGCACCCTAGTGCTTCCATGGAATCCTGGTCCTTGAATAAGGTGACCAAGGGTTAGCATAGGATTAGGCTTTCTAGTGTGAATGAGAGAATGATATTGATTGTTGATTGGTTGAGTTTTGAAGAGACTACCCTATATGTGAGAGCGCACTGCTGGACACACATATCAGAGTCTTTGGAGTCAGATTCCCTGATTGTGTCAGGAAGATAGAGATTGGCTTAAGACAATAGGGTTATGGTACATCTATAGCATGCCATCCATGAAGTTCCATCCAATGATGCTTATGGAACTCATGGAAAGATGGGACATAGATACCTCCATATTTGTCCTAGTAGTGGGGGAGATGATTGTGATACTTGAGGACATGTGTTGGCATTCTTGATGAGTATGTTGTGATTGTCATTGATGGAAACACACTTGATATGAGATCACCTTTTGAATGTATGAATTATGCTCAACCGGTATTTGTTCCAAACTGGTATTATGTTGTAGTCTTTATACTCTCAATTTTTTGCAGAAAGTGTTTACCGATCTCAAGCGGCATGCAGACCTCAAGCAGTTTGAGGATCTCAAGCGGAATAGAGCAAAGGAACTAAAGCGGCAGCTATCATTTTGCCAATCTTCACTTTTTTCAACCGGTAATCTGTCTAACATTTGCACCTATATTACTCTGAGTTACTAACTGGAAATCGATAAAGTTGTGTAAACCGATAATACTCTATGATGAGTTACCAATTGGTATATTTTTGTGATGAGTTACCATCTACCGACACTGTGACGGTGATTTTGTGTCATGTTACCAAATGTGTCTAGATACACTAAACCTAGGAACTTGAAATGTAATCCTATTGGATCGACATGAAATCAAATTCCTTTTAAGGACATCATGTCTAGGGTTTTAATTTTTTCGTTAGGGTTTAAGGCAATTGTTGAGATTGTTGTAAGAGTGATCTCAGAAGGTGAAAAGCTTTGTGTAGAAAAAAAGAGTGTGAAGTATCAGAAGACTGAAGTAATGCTAAAATGCATTAATAATGAGCTATCAAGGATCTAACCAAGAATACTATGCAAATATTTAGATCACTCACTTGTTGATTACTCACATCTTTGACAAGTCTGAAACCCTTAACCTTGTAGGCTTAGCAGAGCCTTTGGAAATCCTCTCACAAGGTAGTCTTTAATTGGACTTATCTCCTAACAGAGATTGAGATTCCTAATAGGATTTGTTCTGGCAAAGAACATTGTATGACCTTAACCAGTCTGACCTTAACCGGTCTGGTTACTATTTTGCAGATAGTTACTTGTGAGTTTCATCTCACTATGGTTTTTCCCATTTGGGTTTCCATGTCAAAATCTCTTGTGTTATGGTGATTGTGCTTATGTGGGTGAATGCCTTATTTGCTATTTGGTTTGCATGTACATTAACCGATTTGTTTGTAAAACTATTTTATCGGTTTGCTGCTAGACTGTTTAAGTGTTTGAGTACAGTATTTTTTGGTATACTAATTCACCCCCCCCTCTTATTATTCATCAATTGGTATTAGAGCCAACCTTTCTATAAGTCTAACCACTTGGAAAGAGATATGGGGGAATACACTATGAGGGAACATACTCATCGGCTCACTCAGACTGAGCAAGCCTATGATGAACTTAAATTCAAATATAAGGCCTCTCAGGCAAAAAGAAGAGAGCATGCTAAAAAACTAATGGAGCTAACTAAAAACAGTTCCTTTGATGAAGCAGATATGGAAGCCCTAGTTCAAGAAGTGGAAAAACTGAATGAATCCAATACCAACCTGAGAAAGGAGTTGGAAGGACTGACTATCCAAATGTGTCAAGAGCTTGAGAACCAAAGGAAAGCTGAAGATCTGGTAAAAGACAAAGATCATGAGATCTCCAAGTTGAAGCAAGAGATCAGTGCACTTACTGCTCATCTTCATGAAAGCAAAGTGAAAAAAGAAGAAATGCAAGGTGAACTAAACTTGGCTATCTCTGAGAATGGAAACCTAAAGCAATATAATGCTGCTATTTCCAAAGAACTCACTGAGTCAAAGGAAATACTTGCCAAATTCAATAAGAGCATTGTTAAGCTAGAGTAAAAGCTTGAATCAGCTAAACCGGTAAAGAATACTAATGGACTTGGTTTCTCTGAATATGAGGAAGATGAAACCTCTAGAACAAAAGATGGAGCATCAAAGAAGCAACCGACACCAAAGGATAAAGGTAAGGAAAAGTTCAAACCTGTTTGCTTTAATTGTCTCAAGGAAGGACACACTGCCAATGTATGTAGAAGTAAGGCTTACAATAATTTTCCTTATTTTCTAAATGATAAGCCTAGACCCAATAGATTCAATGGTAATTGTTATGCATGCAAAAAGTTTGGGCATAGAGCATTTGAATGCGGGTTTGTCATGCACAACACCGGAAGGTATCCTTAAAGGAGTCAAGGAGTTCTTCCTGAACCCTCTAGGAACCGGAACCCAAACTGGTTTAATACCTATAATCATCAGTCAGGTAGTAGTGGCTATCAAGTGGCAACGGGATGGAGAGCAACTTGTTTGATTTGTCATGGTAGTGGTCACACAATTGCAACATGCAGAAGGAAGAATGGAAACATGAACAATGGACCTTGGAGAGCACCTAGAATGGTTTACTATCATTGCAACAAACTGGGTCATACAACAAGATTCTACAGGATGAGAAAGAATATATCAAATGATATACCGGTCACTCCGGAAGGAAAGATTGATGTTGGAACTGTTCAAGTGGATATGAAGAAAGCATGAAAAAAGAAGCCAGAAGAAGTGATTCCAGAAGAACCAGTTTCTGCACCTAGTGTGGAAATCACTGAACCGACAAACTAAGCATCAAAAAAGCTTAGGGGGAGCAAACGGTGAAATATTTCGAACCCCCAATTCACACTGGCAAAAGACCTTAACCGGTATGTGATACCTGTCATTCGGTAGAAGACCATAAATGGTAAAAGGCAAATTAGGGTTTAGACCCTAATAGTGGAGCATTTATTATGGTAGGTAAATAATTTGTTTAAAAGGAATTTGCAAGTCATTTTTCACTTATTAATTTTTGAGCGAAGAAGTTTTCAAGTGTAGAGTGACGAAAGGCGATTTGTGTTGTGATTCAAAGTGATTTCAAATCCTTGAAGAAAATTCAAAAGCTAATATCAGTCAGTCAAGTGTAGAACTCAAAGCAGTATTTTAGCAACCGAAGGAGTGAGTGGCAAAGTATAATTTGCAAGCCCTAACTTTTGAATTACAAAGGTATTTCTCAAATTTATCTATTTATCATGGCTTCTGCATCACACTCTAGCTCTAATGCACCCATTGATCTAGTAGACTTCATTCAACAAAAGGAAAAAATACAATGCCCTATCTCAAATACCCATTGGTGTCATAGTCGAGGAAGGCATTTTTGATTACATTGACTATAAAATTGAAGACCTAAGATCTCTGATGATCCATTCTCAGTTGAGTTTGTTCTATGGGAAGGCAAGAAGATTAAACCAAAGTTTAGCATTTTGGAAAAGAAGAAGCTTCACAATGCAGTCTATTCCTTGAAGAGTTTTCAGATGATCACATCCGAATCATTTTGAGCAAAGAGCACGCTGATAAAATATACTTAGAGCGGACACATGATATCACACGGAAAGTGATTCATGCTATCACCAGCTTCTATAACATCGGTGAAGTGTGAGCCCTAAGGAAGATCAGCAAAATAGAAATGACCAAGATCATCGGTTCAGTGAGCGACTCATAGAGAATGACTGTAAATTCCATCAAGGATGATCTGGTCAAATATGCGTGTATGGTGATAGGATACTGGATGTTCCATGCTAGCAGAATCAACTCTGTCTGCTGTAGCGGTAAATACCGCCTACAAGATGACCAAGGAAGATGCATCGTTTGATTTGTGCACCTATATGCAAAGACAACTTCTGGTGAACCTGAATTCAATTAAACAGGACAATTCCTTGAGATTTAAATTCAGACAACTATTGGTCAGATTGTTCTTCTACTTCCAAGGCTACTTTCCAGGAGTAGGGGATATTCAATGCTCTTTTGACCAACCGGTTACAAAGAAAATCAAGGAAAGCCTACAAGCAGTTGTGTAAAGCGGAAAATCGCGGCCGAACCCTAGTTGTTCTCCCCTCTTCCGACTCCGAGGAGAGAGAAGGGAGGTTCGCTAGGATTTGATGGGTTTTCACTTAAGGGGAAGACTTTACATTCAAAAGAGGGGTTGAAACTCATAAGATTCAATCCCACACAATGTAAGATTGGATGCTAAATGAATTTCAAGGGTTAGGAAAGCAACGCTACCCTCTTTTGTAAAGAATGTTGTTAAGGAAATTAAGCCAAGAATACATAGAAAGTCATAAAGATTCGCTTATAAACTGAGTTTAGGTTATAGGATGAAGCTGCGGACCTGGAATTAGCAGTAAAATGTCGATACGGCGTTGTCCTGCAAATTTGAGCAAAAGTTGTCGGGACAATGGCGCCCGGCACCACGGCCCTCCGAAAAATCCGTCAAACGAAGGGGATCGGTTTGTCTCTGCACAAGGATTCCAGATCTTCAATCTCAGCCGCGTACCTGCAACCTACACACAGAAAAGCGAAGACGATGGGGGGTTAGGGATTAGGGGTTTGCCTTTAGGTCAAACCCCGGTTTTGGAATTAACCAAGAAATGAGCAAGTGCTGTAAATGTAAATGACTGTAATGTAAAACAAGTACTAATACCTTGTTCTAAAGATGTTTCTATCCTTATGTGCAAAGGTTTAGATGTTGTATGTTGTAATATGTAGCATGTAATAAGTGATCTCCTCTTCAATGGTTGAATCCTTGTCTTGAATGCAACACTTAGCCTTGAATGGAGACTTGAAATGATTGAATGCTTGAATGCTTGAATGCTTGAATGTTTGAATCTTGCTTTCGCCTTTTTTTTATCTACCCAAATGAGAGAGGAAAATGTAGTTTATATACTTGTCAATTAGGGCTGATAGACTGATTTTCCCGACCTTAGGCCGACCAGGGAAGTACATTTCCAAATTGCAATCAAAAAGACCCGATATCACTTAGGAAACCGGGCCCAAAATAGGACCCAGGGACCAGGGCACTGGGCACTCTGGTCCCACCTCCGGGACAGCGGGGTGCAAGGAGGTTCAGGCCAATGGTGCTTGAAAAATGCAGTTTTTGGTGTCGTGAGCAAGTTTTGGGGTCTCCATTCAGGTTGCGTGTTGCGTGGCCATCGTGAAGACCGAAATGCAGTCGAAATTGCAAGTGTCGCAATTTTAGGACGCTACATTTAGCCCCCACTTTAGCGGGAGTATGTATGCTCATACTTCCGGTAAAGTACAAGGAAACAACATTGAAAGACTTTCACCACGTCAAGGAGGCAAGACACACCAAGCCCCCAGTGGACTAAGGATCTTACGACTTCGATTGACAAAGTAAAAGGGAAGATCACGAGGGAGAACCATGACTATCAGTAGTAAGGTTCCCTCACTATGAGTCATGCAAGAGAAATACCGAAAATTTTCAAGGCAAAGCTAAGTTCACCAAGAAATTTTCAAGTATCGTGAAGGGATAGTTAGGGTGTATGCCCCCCTACGTTAAAGCGATCGCACGCGCCTCAACGGGGGTGATTGTTTTAATGTAGTGATACACATAAGAAATGAGAAAGGAAAGGAGCACGTTACCACAAGGATTTAGCCCCCAAGTGTGAGATAAACCCAAGGATAATAGACACAAAACACAAAACATGAGGTGACTTCGCTTTCCTCGGGGTCAGTATGCTGTATGATAAGTCATGTATATATCATATGTATGTATGCATAATTGTTCTTCATTCCCCAATCAAGGAAGGTCACCTAGAAGAAGGGAACACATGTGTCTTTTGAGTCAACATGAGAGAGACCAAAGAGATCTCAATGCTTTGCATCGTCCTCAAGTAGACAACACTAAGGACGACAAATAGAAGAATGAGAATAACATATAGAAGAAGTAACAAAAGAGAGGGGGAGAGAATCTGCTATGCTAATGTAACTAGTCTAGCATGTCATCTACCCCCACGATCTTGCTGATCAATGTTTCGGGAAGGCAGGGAACACGCTAGAGGAGGAACATCCAACACAGCAGATGGAGCTATCACAAGGTCCAAACAAGGGCTATGTTCATGTTCCAAGCCACGTTGTTCTTGTCTAGGAGCTAGGATAAGTGCTTTAGAAAATTCATTAGATAGATGGTTATCAACATCAACAAGTTCATATTCACTATCAGAAGCAAGAGGAGTAACATTTTCATCTATATCATCATCAAGATTTATAAAAATAGGATCTTTAACTCGCGCAGGATCAAGACCATCATGTATCTTGTGTATAGGAGATTTAGGCTCAATATCCGGCTGAGGAGAAAATGGAATAATGCTTGTTGAAGGTGTTTTTGGAGATTGTAAATTTTGAGAAGCGGTTGCTTGAGCCCTAAGACGACGTTTTCGTCGGCGTTCGCGTGCAGAACGATTATGTCTAGTCTTAGTAGGAAGTGTAGAAGATAGAGGAGGAGGAATGTTCTCATCCTTATCATTTGGGTGTTTAGGTTGTGGTCTCTTAGGCTGGATAATAGGAGAAGAAGAAGGTCTCTTTTCTCTATAAAAGGCAGGAGGAGGAACTGCTCCATATAAAGGAGGAATTTTTGGTTTAGGGAGAAGACCAAGTCCATCATGACGAGGAGGTATAGATCTACTCTTAGAAGATTTATTAGGCATAGACATAGTCACATCCATGGGTACGGATTGGGAATCTTCTTGAGGAAAGACATTAGTTTTATCTTTCAAAGGAAGAATTTCCTTCTCAAGAATGATAGGAATGTCAAGTTTAGGTGTTCTAGGTTCACTTAGAGATAGAATCATATCTGTTTTCCACTTTTGATAAGATTTAAAAAGATGATCACTTCGTAGAGGAAGAGATTGGAATTGTTTAGGCCAAAAGTAATCAATAGGAACACTAGAGGTTCTTTCAGCTGGTTTAAAGAGACTATGATTGACAGTAACAACTTCACCATTATGGGGAAATTTCAAACACTTATGTATAGGAGAAGCAATAGCCTTCATGGAAGATAGCCAAGGATAGCCAAGCTTCACACGAAATTGTTCGGAAGAAGGAATAATAGCAAAGTTCACATCAAGAGATTTATTATGGACCTCAATAGGCAATGTAATAGAACCAATTGCAGGAGAAGAAAATGCATCAAATAGTTTCACAATCACATCTGTTTTGTCATAGATCACTTGATTCAATTGCAAAGTAAAAAGAAATTCTTCAGTAATAACATTAACCATGCATGAAGGATCAACAAGCACTCCACGGCAAGGTGTATTTTTGACTTTTGCAACTATGTATAAAGGACCATCAGGTGCTCTAATGGTTTCACTAGAATCAAATGTGATGGAAGGTTCTTTAGGGATTTCTTGCTGCTCTACAAAGTTAATCACATTCGGAGTCATAGACACAAGACCATCAGATGAGAAAGAGGAATCATTAGCCTTAATCGCATTAGAGGTATGAGAAGTATGAGAAGGTAATGGATCAGTGAAAATCTGAAGATTTTGGTTAGGAGGAGCTACAGATGTGTTGCCTTTATCATTCACTCCAGAAACAGAAATAGTATTATTATTAATCAAATCTTGAATTTTACCCTTTAAAGAAAAACATTTTTCAGTATCATGCCCAGGCTGACGATGAAAATGACAAAAAGCTTTGTGATCAAAATAAGGTGAAGTAATCTTTGCAGGATCAATTTGTCGTACAGGAGGAAGAGTAAGCACATTTTGTCCCAATAACTTATTCATAATATCATGCAATGATTCATTCAAAGGAGTATACTTTCTTTCTTTCCTAAAAAATTTAGAAATAGGAGGCACACCTGATGCTGCATTCACATTGTTGTTGGTGATGTTTTCATTGAATTTGATGGAATCTCTGTTCGGTTTAAACTACCCAAATGGTTGTTGACTGCTATCACCCTTATCACTCGGAGCCATAGGATGTGATTGTTCCATTTGACTCACAGTCAGTTGATAATTGTGAAGAGTGGCACACAACTGTTGGAAAGAAGTAAACTCAGAAAACAGAAGTTTGTCTCGAATATCTTTTTGCAAATTAGAAATAAAGATTCTTTGAATATCATTATCAGGCACTGGAAAAGAAATTTGAGCATACAAATGCTTATATCTACCAATAAAATCAGTCACTTTTTCTTTAACACCTTGTTTACAATGCATTAAATCAATCAAAGTAACTTTAGGACTTATATTGTTTTGAAATTGTTGAATGAAAGCATTTGCAAGTTGTTCGAAAGAAGTAATAGAATAAGAAGGCAACAAGCAATACCATTGTAGGGCTTTGTCTCTTAATGTTCTAGTGAACAGTTTTGCAAGCAACCTTTGGTCATAAGCAAAATCAGTACATATTGTTTGAAAAGTCTTAACATGTGTTAGAGGATCTCCTTTACCATTATAAAGCTCCAAATGCGGGATTTCAACATGTTTAGGAGGGATAGCTCGAACAATGTCAAGAGAAAGTGGGCTCGCAACATCAAATGTGGGCACACTAAACTTAGATTGATTCATAGAGGCAATTTGTTGCTGTAAAGAAGAGACAGTTTGTGCAAGATTGTTAATGGTCACTTCAGTCGAAGAGTTCATATTAGGTGTGTTAGATTGAGATGGAGGTGTGATGTTATTGAAAGAAGGTAAAGAGTAAGGTGGTGGGACCCTATGATAATCAATCATAGGGGATGATTGGATAGGAGGAACACTACAAGGAGGAATGGAATGGTTAAATGAATTGCCCCCTTGTGTCATGTTCATTTGTGAAGATGTAATAGGAACATTCATTGAAGGAATGTACGAAGAAGTTGGATTGAATGAAGGAATAGGGTTAATTGAAGAAGAGGGAGGATTGCCCCCATGACTAGTGATCACAAGAGGAATGTCTTGTATAGAGGTAGCCATGATGTTTGATGTAAAGGTAGGTATACTAGCAATAGGAGTGGTCAAAGGAATAGAATGATTGACTTGTGTAGGAGGTTGTGTATAACCTAAAGATTCAGAACAACTCTTCATAGGCATCACATTCGAATCCACAATATGTGCGATACCACGTAAAACATCAATTCCATTCTTATGACTTTGAAGCATGCGTTTTAGACCCTCAATTAAAGGAAGAGCTTGACTATCGGGATACTCATGAGACATCCATTGGTGAAAATCGTCAAATTGGTTATCCAATTTTGAAAGTTGTTCAACGGAAACTTCATGGGGAGCTTCTTCATCATTAGGAGGATTAGAGGAATTACCCATATCCTTGTTAAAAAGGCTACTCAAATTAGGTTCCATCTCCTCGGTAGTTAAACCTTGGAAGGACTTAATTCTACGGCTTCGTCTAACGGGAATAGTGTAAGTAGGGCTTACTGTTGTAAAACTCATGCACTAGAGAGAGAGAAAAGATTTTGATCTTAGAGGTAGCAATTTTCAGTAAAACCAGCCAATCTTCCAGATTTAAGCTGTTAAATACAATCACAACAGTCTCCCGAAATTTCAGAAAAAATGTCCAGGACCGTGGCACTCGGAGTGCAACACGGTCCTTGCAACTTTTTTCGAAATTTGCAGGGATGAAAGGTATGATGATTTTAGAGCTAATCTGAAAAAATTGAGGGATTTTACGATCTGTAGATAGGCCAAATTAAAGTTGCAATCTCAAAATTGAACCCTATCAAGATTGTCGAAAAATGCAAAATTTTGAGTTTTGAAAAAGAGAGGGAAACTGAAATTTTGAATTTTATGATTTTAGAGGCAATGTCAAGAGCAATGCAAATTTTGAAATTTAAAAATTGACTCAATTTCATGCAAAATTCGATTTTGAAAGCGGAAATCAAAGTTGTTGTAATTAAGCACTTAATTTCAAAAGTCACAAAATGCAAGAATTTGAATAAAGCACTGAAATTTCGAATGAATGCAAACACAATTTTCAGATTTAGGACAGTAAGAACACAATTTTGACACAAAATTTCAATTTCAACAATTTTTGAATGATTAGGAGCCTTAGACCAAGCAATCGCAAGACCAACTTTGACTGTAATTTTGAAAGTGTTATAATTGACAAAATCAGCCAAAATTCTAGATTTTAGCAGGAAAATACAGTAAGATGTCACTCCCGAAATTTCAGAAAAAATGTCGGGGATGATGGCGCTCGGAGTGCAACACGGTCCTCGCAACTTTTTTCCAAATTTTCAGGGATGAAGGATATTGTGATTTTATTGTGGAATCCAAAGTTACAGCTGATTTGGAGATGTTTTGATCAGTGAAATTGTCGGACAAAGGTTGAATCAAGAGGGTTTCAAAAATTAGGGTTTTGACTTTTAACCACTTAATTTTCAAAATTAAAGTACAGACATGAATTGATAATTTGTAATAGAAAAGCAGATCTGAAGCAAGCATTAACAATTAAACATTTCGCAAGTTCAATGTTCAAAAAGAAAATTTAGGGTTTTTATGCAATCACCTCTAAAATTTTGCAAAAGATCAAACATGGAAATGTAATCAACTTTTCAGATCTAAGCATGAAAAATCAGAAAGGATGTTCACATCGGGTTCACCAAAATGTAAAGCGGAAAATCGCGGTCGAACCCTAGTTGTTCTCCCCTCTTCCGACTCCGAGGAGAGAGAAGGGAGGTTCGCTAGGATTCGATGGGTTTTCACTTAAGGGGAAGACTTTACATTCAAAAGAGGGGTTGAAACTCATAAGATTCAATCCCACACAATGTAAGATTGGATGCTAAATGAATTTCAAGGGTTAGGAAAGCAACGCTACCCTCTTTTGTAAAGAATGTTGTTAAGGAAATTAAGCCAAGAATACATAGAAAGTCATAAAGATTCGCTTATAAACTAAGTTTAGGTTATAGGATGAAGCTGCGGACCTGCAATTAGCAGTAAAATGTCGATACGGCACTGTCCTGCAAATTTGAGCAAAAGTTGTCAGGACGATGGCGCCCGGCGCCACGGTCCTTCGAAAAATCCGTCAAATGAAGGGGGATCGGTTCGTCTCTGCACAAGGATTCCAGATCTTCAATCTCAGCCACGTACCTGCAACCTACACACAGAAAAGCGAAGATGATGGGGGGTTAGGGATTAGGGGTTTGCCTTTAGGTCAAACCCCGGTTTTGGAATTAACCAAGAAATGAGCAAGTGTTGTAAATGTAAATGACTGTAATGTAAAACAAGTACTAATACCTTGTTCTAAGGATGTTTGTATCCTTATGTGCAAAGGTTTAGATGTTGTATGTTGTAATATGTAGCATGTAATAAGTGATCTCCTCTTCAATGGTTGAATCCTTGTCTTGAATGCAACACTTAGCCTTGAATGGAGACTTGAAATGATTGAATGCTTGAATGCTTGAATGCTTGAATGTTTGAATCTTGCTTTCGCCTTTTTTTTATCTACCCAAATGAGAGAGGAAACTGTAGTTTATATACTTGTCAATTAGGGCTGATAGACTGATTTTCCCGACCTTAGGTCGACCAGGGAAGTATATTTCCAAATTGCAATCAAAAAGACCCGATATCACTTAGGAAACCGGGCCCAAAATAGGACCCAGGGACCAGGGCGCTGGGCGCCCTGGTCCTGAGGGACCAGGGCGCTAGGCGCTCTGGTCCTGAGGGACCAGGGCGCTGGGCGCTCTGGTCCCACCTCCGGGACTGCGGGGTGCAAGGAGGTTCAGGCCAATGGTGCTTGAAAAATGCAGTTTTTGGTGTCGTGAGCAAGTTTTGGGGTCTCCATTCAGGTTGCGTGTTGCGTCGCCATCGTGAAGACCGAAATGCAGTTGAAATTGCAAGTGTCACAATTTTAGGACGCTACAAGTTGGAACTGGTTATTCAAAAGTTCTAAACAAATAGTTTGATGAGTTCAGATGCAAAATGAGCCAAAGAGTGAGAATATCAGGTGATATTGTCAAGAAATATGAAGATGACGTCTACTTCACCATCAGAGTTGATGAATGCATAATGGAGGCTGTTGAGCCCATACAGGAAGAAGTGGAGCCTATGGGTTATGAGGTAATGTATGATATGCTGGAAGGGTATGCCTCTACCCTTATTGCCTCACCTCTTGATCCTAAGGAAAAGAGAACTGGGACCTATCTGGAAAGGATTACATTGGTTGAGGAGCCCTCAGTGAAGAAATGGAAGGCCATACCATCTGTATCGGCACCGGTTACTCTAGTGAATCCTAAAGTGACCAAGCAATCACATGCAAAGAAGAAACCGGAAGCTGCTCCCACCAAGGTATTTGAGAGGAAGCGAAAGACAAAAGTAGCACACCAAACTCAGAGGACACTGTGTCTAAAGAACAACCTAAGAAGACTAGGCAAATGAGGAAGAAGACAAAAGCAACCAGCAATGAACCGACAACATCTATACTAGTAAATATTCATGTTTCCTCTTATAAACCTTTGTCACATTGTGAAAGGACTATCAAGAATCTTAGAAGAAAATTGCTTAGTGATTTAAAAGAATATTTTGATGATTTCAATGACAATGAGAAAGAGGAAGTAGAACAGGAAGTCATTCAATACTTATGTATTAATGATCGATCACCATCAGAAATTATATCTGAGGTACCTGATTCTTTGTATAATTATTTAGATAACAAATGACACATTGCCATAGAGAAAGAATAGGAAATAAGAGAGGAAGTGTTTGCACAATACTTTCCTGATGTGTCTAATTCAGAACTTTATGAAGTTATGGAAAGATACAAAGGCCTCTTCTTTATGCGAAGAAGGAGACTCTTGTTGCTAGAAGGAAAAGTTCCTTAAGTGGTGAAAGACACCCACTCTCATACCTAGGCTGCTCTGAGATTGCACAATGTTTTTGAAGACAACAAAAAGGCTGAGCAAGAACCGAAAACCAAAAAACTGGATGAAGAATATGACAGTGAAGGAGAACCGATCACTACTCAAATGGACCCTATTGATGTTGATGCCTTGAATCATGAAAATGTTACTCCAGATGCACCAATAGAAACAATAGGTCAAGAGAAATAGGAGGAAGAAAAGAGGAAACAGGCAGAAGAGGAAAAGAAGCAAAAGGAAGAAGAGAAGAGAAAAGTGGAAGAGAAGAGAAAAGAGGAAGAATAGAGAAAAGAAGAGAAGAATAAGAAACAAGAAGAAGAGAAGAAGAAGAAGGAAGCGGAAAAGAAAGAAGAAGAGAAATGAAAGGAAGAAGAAAAGAAACAAGAAGAGGAGAAGAGAAAGGAAGAGGAGAAGAGGAAGCAAGAAGAGGAGAAGAGAAAGGAAGAGGAGAAGAGGAAGTAGGAAGAGGAGAAGAGGAACCAGGAAGAGGAGAAGAAGAAGAAGGATGAAGAAGAAGAGAAGTAGAGGGAAGAAGAGAAAAGAAAGACAGAGGAAGAGGAGAAAAAGAAGGTAGAAGAGGACAAGCTAAGAGCTAAAGAGGAGGAAGCGATATAGAGTGCAAGAGTGGAGACTCTAAAGGCAACCGGTAGTCAAGTCAAATCGGCTGACATCACTAGTCCCATTGACCTCCAGTTTGCAAATGAAACAGAGCTACTGCAAAGCATTAAGCTTGCTCAAGAGTGATTGGATGCTCTAAGGAGGAAAAAGGAGGAAGATGTGATTCAAACTGTGGTGGAAACACTCACCAATTTGATACCCAGTACCAACCTCCCTAGTACCAATTCCTCTCTGGCCCAACTGAAACTCTTATGCACAGTTGTGGAAGACCAGGTCCAAAGCATGGAAGAGGTTGCTGAAGCGAATGCCAAGAAGGAGCATCAAAAGGCTTTGAACACTGCCTTGGTGAAAAAGTTACATGAGCTCTAGTCTGACTTGCAAAAGACACAGAAGGACATTAGAGATGCAATGGATGAGAGGAAATTACTGCTAAGTAAGATAAGTCAACCCCATCTATTTTGTGATGATGTGCTTGCCCAGAGAGACAAACCACAAACTAACATGTAGTCATTCATAAGCACCTTCAAGCTGCCTTATGATTCCTTCACCACATATGGGCAAACCGTTCACCGATTTCAACTTCAATCTACAAGAATAGAGGCAGAGATCAACAACTAGACATGAAATTTGCAAGAACTTCAACTAGTCCTACTACCAAGACTGCAAATTCTCCATAAATGCTATCTCAATCTTGATGCCCTGATGGTTACTCAAGAGATGAGTACCATGAATGCCATGGAAGAATAGGTCTATCAAATGCAAATGGAGAATGAGGTTGCTACCTTATTGCTTGAGTCATGGTCCTTTTCCATGAAGCAATTTACTCAGGACTTTAAATCTGTTTTTGACAAGTTTCACTCTTTATTGTCCTAAACACTTATTATTTTAATGCTAATGGAAATAGGGGTTATCAGCTATCTTTTGTCATTGTTGGCAAAGGGGGAGAAGTAATCTAGTATTTAAAATTTTGGTGCATGCTATGCATACTCTAATGTTTATGTCTATAAGGGAGTAGTATACATTGTATTTTTTGCAAAGGGATAGTGTATATGCCTAGGGGGCGTAATTTTGATTATGGCAATTTTTTTTTGTAAAACACTTAGATGTCAAAAAAAAAAATTTGTAAGTGTTGCCATCAATGCCAAAGGGGGAGATTGTTGGCATTCTTGATGAGTATGTTGTGATTGTCATTGATGGGCACACACTTTATATGAGATCACCTTTTGAATGTATGAATTATGCTCAACCGGTATTTGTTCCAAACTGGTATTATGTTGTAGTCTTTAGACTCTCGGTGTTTTGGAAAAAGTATTTACCAATCTCAAGCGGCATGCAGACCTCAAGCGGTTTGAGGATCTCAAGCGGAACGGAGCAAAGGAACTAAAGGGGTAGCTATCATTTTGCCAGTCTTCATTTTTGTCAACCGGTAATCTATCTAACATTTGCCCCGGTATTACTCTGAATTACTAACTGGCAATCGGTAAAGTTGTGTAAACTGGTAATACTCTGTGATGAGTTACCAACCGATATAATTTTGTGATGAGTTACCATCCACCAACACTGTGACGGTGATTTTGTGTCGTGTTACCAAATGTGTCTCGATACACTAAACCTAGGAACTTAAAATGTAATCCTATTGGACCGACATGAAATTAGATTCCTTTCAAGGACATCATGTCTAGGGTTTAAGGTTTTCTGTTAGGTTTTAAGGTGATTGTTGAGATTGTTGTAAGAGCAATCTTAGAAGGTGAAAAGCTCTGTGTAGAGAAAAAGAGTGTGAAGTGTTAGAAGATTGAAGTAATGCTAAAATGCATTAATAATGAGCTATCAAGGATCTAACCAAGCATATTGTGCAAATATTTAGATCACTCACTTATTGATTACTCACATCTTTAACAAGTCTGAAACCCTTAACCGGGTAGGCTTAGCAAAGCCTTTGTAAATCCTCTAACAAGGTGGTTCACAACTGTGGATCTAAAATCCCCTCACAAGGTAGTCTTTAATCGGACTTATCTCCTAACAAAGATTGAGATTCCTAATAGGATCTGTTCTGGCAAAGAACATTGTATGACCTTAACCAGTCTGGTTACTATTCTATAGATAGTTACTTGTGAGTTTCATCTCACTATGGTTTTTCCCATTTGGGTTTCCACATAAAAATCTCTTGTGTTATGGTGATTGTGCTTATGTGGGTGAATGCCTTATTTGCTATTTGGTTTGCATGTGCGTTAACCAGTTTGCTGCTAGACTATTTAAGTGTTTGAGTACAATATTTTTTGGTATACTAATTCACCCCCCCTCTTAGTATTCATCAACATGTCCATTATCCAGTAGACTATATTTGACATCATCATTGTTTCACACTGTGGAGTGGAAAAAGCAAGACTAGGTGACTAGGACCTAATCCCACTTTTGCCAACATATTCAGAATACAAAAGAGCCTAGGGAAATAGCTCACATTGGCTACTTCTTGTGAGAAAGAGAGAGTCAAGGATTATCTCTTAGGGTTTCTATTCCTCTTGTTGTATATGAAGAGAAGATGTGAAAAATAGGGTGTGATTGATCAACTAGACTAAGAAGTGAACAATGAAGCATATATGAACTAAAATTGCGGAAACTTGCAGGACTGGAATTGAGATATTGAAAGTAGAGAAGGGAGGGGAAATTGGATATGTACCTAGTGTTGAAAAATGAGCCAAAATGACCTGGATAGGGATGTGACACCCTAGTTGTATTCTGTTTGACAGGGAGCTGCAACTTAAGGTCTACAAACTTGATGATCTGAGCCCTTAACCTACCAATTTTCACCTGAAAGTGGGAGGACTACGGTGCCACGCCCTGTCCTAGGAAGGACCAGGGCACCATGCCCCTCTCCTAGGTAGGACTAGGGTGCCATGCCCCTATCCCTGATGATTTGGGGATAAATCTAATGCCTTAAGACATTCCTTGTGCCTTTTAGTCGTCTTGAAAGTCTTCTGGGTACCTGTACTTGCACCTACAACTGAAAATAGGGTTTTGGGTGGCTATATGGGGTTTTTCCATAGTCACCCCTAGTTTGGTGATTTGTATAGTAAAATAGTGTGTGCAGAAATATTGTGTGTGTGCAACACCTTAAAATGATGAATGCAAATAATCTAGAGTAACCCTATGCTTGTAATTCACAAAGTAAATTCTTTAAATCAATGATGTTAAGTGATCTAAAGCATAAATATAAATCTGAAAATTGATGTAATGAAGCTCATACAAAGACATGAAAACATACCCAACCCCAAGGGAGGGGTACAAGCACATCTTCAGTCAGTGATCTCCTATTATTTTCCTACATCTTCAAAAGCTGTCAATCGATGAAAGAATGCTTGATGAATGCTTGATGGATGTTATTTAATATTGTTGAAGACTCCAGAAGACCTACTCTTTCACTACATAAAAGGCTCCTTGTGATCATTATAAAAATTCACCCAAAAACTCTTCCCTAGGCCTTCCAATGAAGAAAGAGAGCTCTTATATATGAAACCCTAGATCTTAATTTCATCTTTAGGCAGACCTAGGATTTGCATTTTTCACCAATTAATGAAATGCTTAAAGGAAAATTACAATGCAAGATGCAAACACAATAAGGTGGGTGCTAAACTAAGTGTAAAATTGTACCACCCTAGCAAGGGTGTACAATTTATGACACTATATTTAGCCTCCACTTTAGCAGTCATATGACACTACATGCATATGCAAGCTAAAGTAAAAAAAATTAAGCATTCATGAAAAAGGATATATCCACAAGTTGTCAAATGAAGCCCCAATGATATTTGTAGTACACAGTTAGGAACTGTACCCTACAAAACCACATGTTAGATAAAACCACAAAATCACTCAAATGCTTACTAAGGGAAGGTGATGAAAATTTGAGGGTATCTATATCCCCCCCTATTTTGACTAGCTAATTTAGTGAGTTGAAATAGGGTATCATGTTTACCACATCGAATTGTGAAAGAAGATTGATGACAAATTCTCACAAGAAGATTTGATACAAGATCGAAAAATAATGAAGAATAATCTGGTAAGAAAGAGGACTAAACCTCAATTCCAACACAACAAAGAGTGTGAGGATTTGAGAGATCTCTAAAACAAGATGAAAGATTTAAATGGAAACAAATGCCAGAGATATAATCCAAAAATACAACTCCATAAACGAAATTGGGAAAGAATAGAGGATTGAAATGACATCAAAGAGAGATTATTTATAGAAACACTCTTCTAAAATAAGGCAAGAGATCCTCATCAGGGACATGCACATTCACAAAATAGAAGGGTTTATTATAAAAGATACTACTCAATGAAGAAAATAAATTGATGATTGTGTAAAGTGGAAAATTGAACCCTAGTGATTCCCCACCTAGGAGAGAGAAAGGAAATCACTAGGATGATTTTTGCTTGGGAGATACTTTACATTCAAAAAAGGGGTTGAATTCACTATATCCAAATCCTAGAGTGCATAAGGATCTAAATACTAAGTGAATTGCAAGGGTGCAATGCAATTTACCCTATTTTGTAAGTAGAAGAGTTGACTTGTTGACTATGCAGAAAATGAAGACAAAATGGGTGAAATAAGGAGCTACTGATTTGAGATCCCACTGTAACTTCGGACTTGCAGTATTTAGACTAATACAAATCTGCCCTGCAAATTTGGAGAAAATTTTTCAAGACCGAGTTGAAGTTGCACCCGGTCCTTGAAAAAATTTGCGCGCTGAAAAGGGTTTTTTCATCTCTAAAAATGAAGCCTAAATCTACAATTACCACTAGGCACCTGCAACCTACACACAAAAAAGAAGGGAAGAAGGGTTGTGGATAGGGGTTTGCCTTAGTCAAACCCCGGTTGAGGAATCAACCTTGAAAGAAAGTAATTACAAATGCTTAAATGTAAATAATGGAAATGTATACTTTGGAGATTTGCAATTTGTTGATGATGGTTTCTTTGCTTCTTGAATGTAATCACAAATGTTGCATGAAATGGCATGTAACATGAAAAACCCCTAACACACACATGCTTGAAAATGAATTTTGTAATGTTGCTCCAATGGATGATTGAAGAAGACACACGAAGAAGAAGACTTGAACACTTGAATGCTTGAAGACGATAATGTAGACCTTATACTTGTTTACCCAATTTTTTCTTATCTTCTGTTATTCTTTCATATGAAAATGAGAGGACTAAATCCCTTTTTATACTTTCCTAAGAGGATTAACTGTCATCTTACTGAAGGCCAACGTAGGGTAAATTTAAATCCCAAAGAGAAAATTAGGGTCAACGGTCAAATGGACCCATTTTGGGGCCACACAAAGAGGAAGGACAAGGGTGCCACGCCCCTATCCTAAGGAGGACAAGGGTGCCACACCCTAGTCCTATCCATATTTGGGGCCTGAAACATGGTCTAAACAAGTTGTAAAGTGTGGAAATGAGGCCCAGTTCAATGATGGAGGCATAGATGGATCTCAATCAAGCATGGGAGATGATATCCCCAGGTAAGGGGCCTAAAATGCATTCAAAATTGCAAGGGGTGCAATTTTATGATGCTACATTTAGCCTTCACTTTAGCGGGAGTATGACTTATGCGAATACTATTAGTAAAGTAGAAGAAAGAGCGAGATGAAGATGAGAGATGCAGAGCAATACCACAAAGAATATAAGACATCACTAATCTCGAGGAACCAAACCCCCAATCTTAGGATCTTAACTCACTCAAACATATGCAAGTGCACATCAAATGGCATGCAACAAAAGCTAATATATTAGGACCTCAATTCAGCTAGCCGAAGATACCTCGCTATGAAAAATGTCTCAATCAACTAATATCATTCTTGAAACATAAAATGCCATCTCATGAACACATTCAATCACATAAAAGAGAAAAGATGACATCATCCATGAACCATCAATAGTAAAACTATGAGTTCATGAGAGGAAGAAGAGAGAGAACATGAATACACACTTTGGTGATCCATGAGAAGAAAGGCGACCAAAAAGAACCATGGACATCTTGCCCTTAGAACTAGGTGATCCATGGAGAAAAAAGGACATGGAAAACTAGCCCCTAGATTCTATCTAAGTGATCCATGTAAAGGAGGAGAGTGAGAACACCGTTAGTTCCACTCAACCTCATGCGCATGTGTGCAAGTGAGGTTCGAATCACCTCATAGGAGTCTAAGCCCGAGTATGATACAACCTGTATAAGATGTATAGTACAAATCTCAAGAAAGGCATGATATATCACTCTAAGAGACTATGCTCTAGTTCCGCAAATAATCACCCTGCATAAGAGAAAAGTGGCGACATCTCGCTCTAAGAGGCTGCCCTCTGGTTCTGAGAATGAGCCACTGTATAAGAGAAAAGTGGCAACATCTCACTCCAAGAGGCTGCCCTCTGGTTATCTTAAGGAAATTAGAACAAGGATACCTACCTTCAACACAAAGAAGATATCCATTATGGAACAATGTCATAGATCTAAGAAAGAGAGGGAATACTCTTCAAGCAAGGATAAGATAGTTGAAAAGAGATATCTTGTTGTAAGTGTAAAGGAGATCCTTGGAGGAGAAGAGACCTTTGTTCAAAAGACATCTACCCCCCAAGAGGAGTTGTCTTAGACAAATATAACATCTTCTAGAATAAAGAAAAGAAGAGAGAAAGAATTCAATCCTTACTCCTATTGCTAAGTGAAAGGGATTCTTGATGAAGGATGAATCACTTTTATCCCAATGAGGATGGGCAAATTTATTAGAGATGTACATTACCAAGTGTGAAATAGATTTTAGTCAAGGACTTACACCCCTTTTATAAGAGAGAACCCTTGGGAAAACAACAACAACTTCACACAAGGAATGACATCAAGTAATAAAACTCACACCATCTGCAATAATAGAAAAGAGTGGATCCTTTGAGAGAGGGAGAAAGATAATTTCCCCCGGTGTAGGACAACGAGAATAATTACACAACTTCTATAGAGAGATTACTCATAAGAGACGTACCATTTCAAGAAAGGAATATATCCTATCCAAGGAACAGACATGCGCTCACATGAAGGAAACTCCATGCAAGAAAGGAAATCAAATTTATGAATAATGTAATCCATAAAAAAAATAGTGAAACCTTAGAAAGAGGAAAGGGAATATTCTCTCCCCCAAGGATAGAGGCAAGAATAAATAGACTATTATGTTTCTCACTAAGTATGATCACACCTGAAATTGTACCACCATGAATGACAAGGAGCCCCCAATAGGTAGGCTAACTATGCTACATAGTGAGGAGAAACGTAATAGGAACTTGAATGTTATTTTAAATGATCATGTTGAATATGCCATTCATTCTCAGATGTTATTTTTAACTTGCTTGAATCAATATAATGTTGTATTTGTGTTTTCAACGCTTGACACTCATTAGTAGAATGGCCATGGGTTTGATGATATTTACAAAAAGAAGAAGTTTGAGAAAGTTGTTTATGTTTTCTTCTTCATTTAGGACAAAGAGAAGATATTAAGTTAGAATTTAGAAGATTGGTCAACACATTTTTTTGTTGTAACTCAAAATTAGAATGAGAAGGTGTGGATTTACAAGACAATGGCAAAGAAGATGTTGACAAAGGAAAGTGTGATTTCTCATGACATTCAAGACTTTGTTGCACACAATTTAGAACTCATTCATTGTATTTTTTCCTATCAAGACATGTGTTAGAAGGAGAAGTGGAAATTGGTTTAGAAGTTTGGATAAAAGACACAAAAGGCTTCGTGGAGGCTTCAATCTTAGATTGAGGGGTCTTGTATTTATTGGAGGAGGGTGTAAAGTATCTTGTACTCTAATTCCTTTTTTAAGAAGAATTATTGATAGGAGATGGTGTTGTTGAAGGAATAATAGTACTAAATGTTAGAATGCACTGATACCAGGAGTAAACTGAGAGAGGGGGGAGATTAGCTTACTAACAATTACAACAATCAATTCAATTAAAAACCTTAAACCAAAGCACAACAAAATGAGGAATATAACATGAAAGAACAACACACATAACACCAATATTTTGATGTGGAAAACCCAAAAAGGGAAAAATCACCATGGAAAAATCTACCCACAATCAGATGAATACTTTGCAGTAGTATTGTGAATGATTACAATGGGGTCTACACTTGCAGAAAGGCCAACAACCTAAAGTGCACTACTCATCTCAAAGGGAAGACTCACTAACTTACATAATCACCATACTACAATCTAAAAAGAATTGAACTGTGAAAGTAGCATGTACAAATGCCTGATATAGTTCCGGTTAAGCACTGGTGTCTTCTTTGCAATACAAAACCTTCCTCAAACCTTCATTAGAATGATATGACTCTATTCGCACATAATCCTTCTCTAATAATGCATACTTAACCATCCATGACCATGACCATGACCATACAAATTACATGAATAAGTCACCTATAAATATAGATCATCAACCTTATTGACAAGGTCGGCTAAACCCTAAACCCATAAACCCATAATTATAAAAATTACATCACACGATATCACTAGACCAATATTATGATTTACATTACATAGCATGGACCTAAATCAAGTTACCAAACAATTATATCTACTAGGAATTTTTCGAAGACCAAAATCCAACACGCTTCACCAACCGATAGAAACCCTCGGTGAAATAACAGAAAGTTTAACTAGATTCAAATAGGACCACCATAACAGAACGCCATCTAATGCAAAGTCACCAAATACTCAAGATATGATCAGGAAACACCTTCAGCATGATAGAAATTGATTCAATCAATCGGACCTAAAATCCACTAACCAAGTCACCAAATAATGCATACCGGTAAAGCTAATTGGGAATGCTAGGCAAGCCGATAAAGATAAAAGCTAGCTGGGTGCTGGTAGATACCAAAAGTGATAACCAAATCATGAACCAATAGAATATAGAAAGAATATAACCATTAGAATAACAATCCAAAATCGATTCAAGAGATCTAATCATACCAGATCAGAATCATAGCCAAAACCAAGATAATCACCAAGACTAACCGGGATAGATCCAATTGGGATAGATCCAACTGGGATAGATCCAACCAGGATATTCTCCAACTAGGATACAGTGTTGACATCAATGAAAATACTTAACCAAATCCAACATATTGCCAACAATCTCCCCCTTTGGCATTGATGGCAACACTGAATGTGAAAAACATCCAAGTGCCAAGGAATGCCAACAATCTCTAAAAGATGAACTGAAATATATCTCTCCCTTTGATTAACAGTTTTTGACATGAATACATCTCTCCCCCTTTGAAATCAATGACAAAGGATGGATACCAAACCAAGAATACTGAACCAAATAGCTAACTACTCCCCCTAAGTAGTAGCACCATATTCATCAACCTAGATTAGAAAAAGTATGTCAAATAAGCTCATCGGATTGATCCATCCTTGCATCTCTAAGTCTCTTCCAGAGGGCTGGTAACCCCCAATTGATCTCTAAGATATTCAAAAGTGTCTTTAGGCAATGGTTTAGTTAGAATATCTACAATATGTTCCTTAGTAGACACATATACCATTCTGACTTCCTTTGCTTCAACCTTTTCTTTCAAGAAATTATACCTTATTGAAATGTGTTTTGATTTGGAATGAAATGCCAAATTCTTTGATATATCAATAGAAGCAGTATTATCACAGTGAATAACAATAGGCTCATCATAACTTTTCCTTATGTCCTTTAACATTTGTTTCATCCAAACAATCTGAGTAGAGTTGGTAGCAACTGCAACATATTCCGCTTCAGCAGTAGACAATGAAGTGCATGATTGTTTCTTACTAAGCCATGAAACCAAATTCTTCCCAAGAAATAATGCACCGCCAATAGTGCTCTTCTGGTAATCCACATCTCCTACCTAATTAGAATTTATATATTCACATAAAGTGAAGTCATCATCCTTAGGATAACATAACCTAAAGTTTGTTGTACCTGTCAAATATCTTTAAACTCTCTTGACAGCAATATCATGAGTTTCTCTAGGATCTGACTGAAATCTAGAAGCAATACAAACAACATTCATTATATCAGGTCTAGTCTGAGTTAGGTACAACAAACCAACAATCATTGATTTGTATCTACTCAGATTCACTTTAGGGGATTCACTATCCTTTGACAATTTGTAGCCAGTTATCATAGGAAGTTACCGATAGGTTTAGAATTCTTAGTTCCAAATTTCTTAAGTAACTCCTTCACATACTTGTTGGGAATATGCCTCGAATTCTCCTGACCATGTTTAGGTTAATCTCAGAGTAGTCTACACCGATGGGGCAGTAGAGTGTTACCTTCTTGGTTTTTGAACACTTTCTGATCAGTGTGACTTAGGCCGATGTCTTTCTCTCTATCGGCACAACTCTAGCCAATGAACTCGACTTCTCGGGTTTGGTATCAGCTATCAGGAGAAGTAGTTATTTGCTAAACTGAAGTCCCAATGGTTTGGTTGTCTTCCAGTTGGAACATTTCGCATATTGGCATAGCAGGTTTTGAAGTCATCCCGATGACCCAACGAAGTCAACTTCAGTCATCTAGGTAGCTTGGGCTATCGGAAGGACTGCATGAGCATTATACCAATACCTGATGGAGTCTCCTTAGGTGATCAAGTTGGCATCGGTCATCGGAGGTTCTTGTTCAGTGTTATGTCAATATCCAATGGTTTTGTCTTGGGCGGTCTGGGTCATTATCGGCAATTGGCTAGACGTGGGAAAGGTTATTTGGTGCTACATCGATACCTGATGAGGTCGCCTTTGGAAATCAGGTATCATCAGGAGATTGGGTCTACCTGTTGGAGGTTATCCCGAAGAGCCGATGGAGCCTACCTGTTTTGGAGCGCATTAGTGGAGTCATCTACTATTGCATCAAGGGATCGAGATTACTTGTTCATTATTTGGCCGAAGACCCGATGGATTGGTGTAGACATCTTCAGAGTGATCGGGGATCAGGGAGACAACAAGAAGGTTGTACCGATGACCCAATGGAGTCACCTTTAGTGATTGAGTATCGCCGAGTGATCGGCTCTACCTGTTGAAAGCTATATCGATGGCCAATGGAGCGGAGACTGACTGCGGATGTGAGATTGAATCGAGATCCAAAAAGGTGAACACTCGGACACTAAGGATGAGACTGTCAGTGTATATGAATACGAACCGACCTAACTTCCAAATGAATGTGGGATATTTGGTTCCCATGAGTTCATGAACCGACTAGCAGTCAGTCGACGGTTAGACTTCCTGGTGGTTGGAGCGACTAACTGTCAGAGTGGCCAGTGGAAACTGAAATGTAGGTGGATGGATGGAAGGTTGTTGGATTCCATAATGGTTATTCTCGATGGCTGATATATGTTGCCAGAAATGTAATCGGTGACAGAGGTTGGACAATGGTTGAGCAGAGTAGAGTAAAGCGATAGGTCTGTGTTGATCAGAGAAGAATGAAGAGACTATAAAGGAATGTAGAGAGGCTACATTATTGAAGTCTTGCATGTTTGTAGTCTTATACGTTCTACATGATCTTATAGTAGAATTCTAAACTTGTAAACTAAGAATGGATATCTTCTCTGTTAAGACTGCAACTTTATTGTAATCCTTTTACTGTGAATAAACTAGTCTTGCAGTTGGGTGGTGGGTTTTTTCCCATAAGGGTTTTCCCACGTAAATCTTGATGTCTTTTCTCTATATGTTTGGATACTGTAATCATCTATCTGTGTTATCTTAATGTGTTGAAAAATAATTTTTAAAGGCGTACTTGCTTAATCTCCTATTGAATTGACATTAGGAAGGCATTTCTACACTATGCTTTCCTTACAATACTTAGTTTGACAAATGAAAATACCTTTTTCAGTCTGAGTAATTTGGAAGATTAAGAAAAATTTCATCTCACCAATCATAGATATTTCGAATTCATTCTTCATATCATCAGCAAATTTCATGCATAGACCTTCCTCTCCTCCAAAAATGATATCATCCACAAAGACTTCAATAATCAATATGTCATCATGCTCAATTTTGTAATATAAGTTACTATCAACATTACCTTTACTAAAGCCAAGTTTTGAAAGATACTTATCTAATCTAGCATGCCATGCTCTAGGGGCTTGTTTTAGTCTATATAAAGCTTTCTTCAATTAGCAAACCATGTCCTTGTCTTTTGATAAATAAAATCCATCAGGTTGCTTAATGTAAACTTTTCTTCAAGATCTCCATTCAGAAATGCACATTTAACGTCCATTTAAGCTTCTCATTCTGATTCATATCATACATCCCCTAATCTAAAAAATTTTGTTAACCTTTCTTCAGAATCTCCAAATCCCTTTATGATTCTCCCCCTCCCTATGGTCTCCTTGTGCTACAATGAGTGGGGATTCTGGTTAGCTCCATGTTCATATCCTGAGAGACAATGTTGGGAACTTCCTGCAAGATCTCATCTTGGGCCAAAGTATTAAGAGGGTCATCAAGCGATAAGAGATTAGTGAAGTAACTGATGGCTTCATGGAAAATCTCTTCATGCTTATCAATCCATCTCTAGCCAACCTAAATTTTACTGATTTTATTAGCATCCCTATGCTTGAGGGTCATCATATGAAAAAACTTAGTAATTTTGTCACCACTTTTAAGCCATAAGGCTCTAGATCTCTGATTCGAGAATTCCTCCTCTTTGGAAATAATATCATGTAGTTTAGTTAAAATCTCAATTCCTTTGTTTGAGACATCATTATCAAACCCAAAATCTTGGATATGGTTCTGAACCTTCTCAAGATCCTTCTTGAGCTTATCTTTAATTTTGAAAATATTACCAAAAGAGGACTTGTTCCAACGTTGAATATTGGACTTGACATTGGATAACTTCTTAGCAATATGAAACATGGTCGTACCTTGGATATGAATATTCCACCACTCTATAATTTTATCATGGATGTGAGGGGTCATCAGCCACATTTTCTCAAATCTGAAGAGGTGCACCTTTCTTCCAGACAACAGAATCACCGAAATACAAATAGGGAAGTGATCTGATCCTAATCGGGTCAAGGCCTTGAGTTTACAAGAAGCATTCCATATCCAATCAGGAGAGACAAGGCCCCTATCTACCTTAACCTGTATGAGGTCCTCCCCACTGCATCTGTTAGACCAAGTGAATTTAGCCCCAATAAGATCCAGGTCCAACAGGCTCAAAGAATTAATCATATCAGCCAAGTCTTGTCTATTGTCAATAGAAATAGGCATGCCCCCATATTTCTCCAAGTTTGAGAGAGGGGTGTTCAAATCGCCCAAAAGAATACATTTCTCATTAGGGAAAAGTGACCTAGCATGACAAATGGAAGACCAGAGAACTTTCCTAGTAATTCTCTCATTAGGAGAAGAGATGTTGGAAATAATCTAGGAGGATCCATCTTTAAGATTATAGAATCTAGTAGTAATGTGATTAGGAGAAGAGAGAATCACCTTGCCACATAACAGTCTTGGATTCCAAGGAGTGGTGATACCACCAGAAGCACCATCCACGTCAACATAGTGAACACCACAATCTCCAAAAATTGTCAATTTAATCTTTTCCACTTTACAACTAGGCATTTTAGTCTCTTGAACAAGGCAAATATCTAGCTTATGATCCCTAACCAAGTGTGATAGCAGATCATGCTTATGTGGATGATTCAATCCCCTTATATTCCACGAAATAATTTTCATTTAGCAAGAGAGGGGGATCCCATCCCCATTTCTGGTAATGTTCTTTGGGCTTCGTCTGTAATGGAAGCCCGAATCTACCTATCTCTACTAACCGCATCGGGTGGCCTCCCCACCCCCCATGAATCCGACCCACAGTTCACTTTTTGTCTATTTCTGGTTGAAACCCCCCCAGAGGTCGGAGTAGATTGGCCAATAGGGGAATTCCTTCTTCTATTTTTAGGTTTGACCTCAATAAAAGGACAAGAGTCCTCTTGGGATGATTCCAGTGTGAGAGAAATGTGGGGTTTTGCCTCAACAGAGTTACCCATTTCAAGTTATTAATATACAAAAAAAAAAAAGAGGAAAAAAGGTAAAATGTATTAAATAAAGTGTGGTGGCTTGTTGTTACACCCTTATTTTTGCATTCATTGATTTTTTCTCTATATTGAAATATTTATACCGAGACAATGCCCATCAACTTTAGCATAGTCAGCTTGTCTCGGCCTATGTGTCTCTATGGCTGAAGTGTTCATGTCTTTGAACTTTTTGTTTGAACCTAGGATTTAGTTTAATAGTTCATCGATTCATTGGTTCATTGGGTCTTGGTATATTATGTCCTAGTTGTGGAAACACTAACTTGTGTAGAAGGCTCATGGGGGGAATGAACCTGAACCGTGGAACCTTTATTGGTTCAAGAGTTCACAAGTTCAATGGTTCAGTGGCTCCACCTCAAAATGGAAGTTTTGTTAAAGCAGGGGATGATGGAAGAAAGTGATTGGCTTAGAGGGTAATATTCTAGGCATTTTAGTGATTTGTTTGAAAAAGATTTTTCACTTAAGGTGGCAATGATTTTTCTGATAAGAGATTGCATGAAGTGTTATGTAATAGAAGTGGGTGTTAGAAGTGTCATCTCCGCCATCACTCTACACAAGTGAATGAGTTGTGGTAATCATGAAACTAGATTTTTGGCCATTTATATTGTTTTTGTACAAGAAAGATTTGTATCTTCAGGAAAAAGCTAAATTAAGAAAGGCGGAGGTTTGGCGCTAGAGGTAATTTTCTCAGAATTAGCAAACACTCAGTTGCATGAAAGGTGCATTGAAAATATTTGCCATCTCTTTCATTTTCATGCTTCAAGGAAGAAACTATTAATTTTTTTGTAGTAGCCATAGTGGGTGTTATTGCAGCCTGTTTTGGTTTTGAAAATCAGAACCGTTTTGCCAAAACCGATGCTAGAATCAGATCTTAGTTGCTCCCTTCTAGAATTTGGGGATACATCCTTAGCTCATGGTGATTTAGATGGATTTCTAGAAAGAGATAAGAATTCCTCTGGTTCACCCATGATGTGAAGAATTGTAGATAGTGGGTTAATAGAAGCATCATTTTTCCCTTCTGCTATACAGTGCTCTGAGTTAGTACTCAAATATATGAACAAGTATGACCCCAAACATAGATGTATCAGAAATGAAAATGGGGGTGTCTTGTTGAATGTGAATAGGGAAACCATTATGGTTGTCTTTAAAATTCTCGCTAAAGAGCCATATTTATATGTTTTTAAAAGACTATGTGAAGGTCCAAGTTTTGGTTAACTTTCAAACTTGGTATACTTTGTTTTATAATTACATAATGTTTCAAAGGAAATACTCATTTATGTGTGAATGAATGAAAAGAATTTTTTGAAGCCTGAAATCTATGTGTTTGGTGTAAATGTCTTTCGTACTTTCTGGTTAAAAGTATATGCATAGTTCATTTTCTTGTTTTCATTCATTGAAAAACCAAAGAGGGAGTTGTACCTCAGAAATATTTAGAGGGAAACTTTCACAAGTTTACCCAATTGTTTGGTTAATGTTTTGTTCTTTAAAGGGCAATAGAGTGGTGTTATGGAGTTTTATCAAAGGACACATTTGTTAATCAAAACTTGTGTAACTTGAATTTCAGCATTTTATAGCAACTAAATTATAGTGTTTACTTTATACAAAAATATTTTCAAATAATTTTTAAAATTTTTATAAAATTTACAAACATAAAATCCACAAAAGAATATGCATTTTATTAATTTACACCATTTCAAAATTCAAAACATATATTTCACTTTCTATTGATTCAATTTAAAATGTTGAATTAGTATTGGCCATTTCCTTTATAAAAGTATGACACAACTTTGTACTTTTACCAGTTACAACTCAACTCAGCCATATATATTCGTTATATACAAGATAGATCATCGAAGCTCGAACCAAGTAATCTTGACTAAAAATGCACATGCTAATCCACTCTAGCAGAAAGAAGGAACCAAAAAACATCTTTTGAAGATCAATTCACGAATCCGCAACCTCTGGAATATAATAAACAACATATCAACATGGTGCACATCTATATAAGTAATTAATGGTCAAAATATATCCTCCAATGCAAATAACTAAAATTAAAATCTCCACAAGCTATTCTGAGACCCATAACACATAAAAAAATCTTCCACAAATCATATTAAAAACTTAAGATAGGTCTAACATAGAATATGACAAAAAGTTATAAACAATACCACAATATTTGGAGAGCACAAAGACATTTATAGACCACAAAACTAATACATTCATAATGCCAAAACTATATCCAAAAAAGATAACAATATCGAACAATGTCAACAACACTTTTCGGACCCGAACACTTTTGGAACCACCAACAAAACAACTGCATCACCAACACAACAAGATATCTCTGTACCACAGACATTCTAGATCCACAAAAATTCATAACAAAAAGTTTGACATCAATGACAACCATATCAACACATACTTCAAATAGCTACATATAGACAAAAGGCTCTATAATCAAGTGCAATGAAGCTATAACATGTTGCAACATGTTGTATGTTGCATGCCATATATTTGTTATGTAACCAGTCATGTTTTTAATAAAGAAATTTATATTTGCATATGCGATATCTATTTTATTTTGTTATTATGTGTTGTGAGCTAACCCCTTATCTATTTTCTACTAGGGCTATAATCTTATTAAGCATTAAGATTTACTTTTCTTGTCACTTGCCCTTGCAAAAAGCCTACAATTGTTATATCTCTAGAGTTTGTTAAGGGAATATCAAGTACCATTTTAGAAAATTAAATTAATGTGCGATGACTTTAATTTACAATATAATATGGATAATAACATTTAGAAGTATATGTTAGGCTTCTCACAACCTTGTGGCTAAACTCACTAAGTTTCGCTAGCAAAGATGAGAACCAAGTGATAAAGAAACCTATCCATTCCTGAGACTCAATCACCAAAGAATCTAGACTAGAACCATGCAATCCGAAACTAGACTAGACCCATGCAATCCATAAGGTTTTGAAAGGCATCCCCAAACCTTTTATTGGTGAGAAACCCTATAAACAACACAATAAGGTCCATCTCAATAGGAATGTTATTCACATAATGAAAAAAAACCAGAAACCTAATAGTTTCAATGCTCACGGTTCCCACAAAGGGCCACAAAGGGGGGGTGGAGACCACTACAAACAAAAGCAAAGGTTTGAGGTTGAAGTAATCACTTTAGGTGATAGTTTGGAGCAAGAACAACGATAGGAAGGGAGAATGGCCCTCTTTGGTTAGATGCCCATAGGGTAACCAAACCTCAGAATTTCCCCACTTCCAACCAATTGGCCCCCTTTAGTGAATGCACCGGAAAGTGCAATCCCTGAAACAAGTGGCCTTGATTTGACTGCGAAATTGCTTAGAAGGAGGTAGAGGTTGGAATTTGTATGATGTTGCACAAACGAAATTGCTTAGAAGGAGGTAGAGGTTGGAATTTGTATGATGTTGCACAAACATATAACAACTGTAACGTGTTGCAAGATGACTAATACATTCACCGCCTGCAACATCCAAGTCAATGTAGACAAGTCAGCTCTCAACTCTACACCCCACAAATTGCTGGCCTGCGTATTATCTTATTTATTGATTGATTGAAATTCAGAGTTTTTGTCATAAGATATTTATGATCCTTTGCACCACGAAAATACTTGCTAATAATTCTCTTGACATCATTTTTATTTAATTTTGGTCTAATTTAAAGAAATGTCTTTATATATGTATTGGTTTAATTTAAAGAAATGTCTTCATACATGTGTTGGTCTAATTTAAAGAAACGTCTTTAAAGAAATGTCTTCATAAATGTGTTGGTCTAATTTAAAGAAATGTCTTCATACATGTGTTGGTCTAATTTAAAGAAATGTCTTCATACATGTGTATATTGACAAATGACACAATCTTGTATGAAGTTAGGTTCATTCTTGTAGCCAAATTACTAGGTTCATTCTTGTAGCCAAATTACATATTCCCATACATGCCCACTCACACCTATAGAAACTCCCATGATAATTACCCATCTTCTTTTACCTTTATTTTTACAAAGGAATAGTTATACAAATAATAATAGGTATTTATCTTAAATTGATGTTCATTTGCTATAAGTAAAACTAAAAAAAAAAATTATTCACTTACAAAGGGATAATTGTTAAATTAAATAAAAGATGAAAATTATTTACTCCGAGGAAAAACATCTATGTCAATTAAAGATGCAAACTAGTTACTTAGAAGGTAAAATACTTATGTTAATTATAAGATAACAATTAATTACACAATAGAAAAAACAATACCTACATTAAATAAAATAAAGTAAAGATAATAAAATTAGTAGTTTTAGAATAGTAACTTCCATGACATGTAAGAGGCAAAGCCTCTTCTCTTTTCAATATAATTATTAAAAATAGTTTAATAAAATATGATTAAGATTTATGACTAATTTTACTTTATTATGCTTAAATATTGTTACTACAATAATTTTTAATATTATATTATTATTAATTATACTAACATGATATAATACTAATATTAGCAATAATAATATTAATAAAAAAATTAATCTTAATTTGAGAAGGTTAATATTGATGATATTATTACATTCATATCATTATTACTATGTTACTATTGTTACCCTCAAACAATAATAATAATATCGAGAATATCTTATTTCCCAATGATATTAATATGCAAAATTACTTACCCGAACCCTAATTCCTCTAGTAATTTAAAGTTACTATTCCACATTGCTAACATTATTATCTTTACTTTTTTTTACTTAACCTTATTTTCCTATTAAGTAATTAGTTTTTATCTTATATTTAACTTAAGTATTTTACCTTCTAGTTTGCATCTTTAACTGACATAGGTGTTTTTCCTTAGGAGTAAATAATTTTCATCTTTTCTTTAATTTAGCAATTATCATGTATGTGCATGGTGTACATTGTACATTGGATATATATATATATATATATATATATATATATATATATATATATATATATATATATATATATATATATATATATATATATATATATATATATATATATATATATATATATATATATATATATATATATATATATATATATATATATATATATATATATAAAATACCCTAATACCTAGTTAATCCTTATATTTATTATATTTATACATACACCTACCAAAATATAGCTATTATCTACCAAGATTGGACAATTTATCAGTCCATTTTAATTTGACTATGTTCTTGACCCTTGCCTTTCTAAAACTTCAATTCAAACTCTAGCCCACTATTGCCATTTTGTTTTTGTACCCTGAGCCAACTAAGTGCATGCTTTGCAAAATTTCAATTTGTGTTAGTATTGTATGAATTCATTGGCAATCATCTTACATGTTTGAAGATCTCTCATATAATATTTCTCATCATAAAACATCAAATGAGCAATCAATGGCAACACATGTCTAATTTGGACATTAATACTAATAAAAAAAATTATACTTATTCACTAAAAAATTACACAACAAACTTAGCTAGATCTCTATTTATTTTTCTCCCTCTTCCTCACCCCCCTCTATCTTCATCTCTATTTTTATCTACTCTAAACTAACCACACTAATGGCAAGAACTTGACACTTCATGTCTCTTGTTAGTACCTGTCTTACGTAGATACTATGGCAATGGGCAAATTAATTTATTATTTATCTATCAACAATTAAAAATTAATTATTTTTAGAAAAGATAAATATTTATCTTTTGTAAAGTTAGCATATAATTTTTTTTTTTGACAACACTATTAGAGAATAAGCGTGCAAGGGTTTCAGGGGAGATTGATGGTGGAGGTGAAGATGCTGATGACAATAGTGATGGCGAGTCTGGTTGGCGGAAGCGTTGGTCCAATTTTTTCGCTGCCCTTTCCCTATCATGGACTGTTTGGTGCAAGGTGGGTGCAAAGAGTTTTGTGTCAGGGCTTCTGCGATTGGGGTTGGCTTCTGGGTCACTAGTTCTAGTTCGACCCTTTATGGGTTTTGTGGTGGATGGCGATCCTTTTTTGTTTAGGTGGGACCTCGTTGCTTCTATCTTTGCCTAGGTGGAGGATGAGGGTGTTTGTGCGTTGTGCGTTGTTTGTGTGTCGGCTCTGGGGATTTTTTTTCTACAAATCTTGATGTGGTTGCGACCTGGGTTGGGTGTGGAGGGTTGGACAAAGATGTGCTTATGTTGGTTGGAGCTGTTAGGGGAGGCATCTAGGATTTTTTCCCTCCTCCCTTATTTCTTGTCTCTCCCCTACTCTCCCGAGCAAGCTTTGGTTGTAGTCTTTTGTCTTTGGGCTCTTGGTGCAGGGCTTGGCTTGGGTTCTTTGTTGTGTGTCTTTTATGGCGATGGCCTTCCAATATGGGTGTGTGTTGTCCCTTGGTTTTATCCTTGTCTCTTCCTTGATGAGGGTTTCTTATGTTTCTCCTCCATGTTTCCTTGGTTCTCTTTCTGAGGTTGGTTTCTCTCCTTTTGTGGTGAAAAGGCTTCTTGTGTGTTGGGATGTGAATGGTTTGGCTAGGTTTTTGTTTTTCTCTCCTCATTTTCTTTTTGAGGTTACCCTTTCTCCTATTGATGTCCAGACTAGGTGGGGGGTAGTGGTTCGGCTTCTGCTAACTGTGAGTGGACTTTCCAGGCCGACGATCTACATTCCTCCTCATCCTATTGAGGTGGATCTTTCTCCTATTAAGGTGGAGATATGGGGTGAGGGATCTTTTGAGCTACTTTTGTCTATGCTACTAGTGGAGGTTGTCTATCCAAATGCTCTTGGGGTTTTCATCAGACAAGTGTGGGTTCTCCTTCTTTTTTTAGTTTCCTATTTTGTTTTGTGGGTTGAGGGAGCCTATAAAAACCCTCTTGGTTTCTTTTGTAAAAGGTTTTGGGTGCCTTTTTGAAACCCTTTTTCCCAGATTATTCCTTCACGCTATTTTGTTGTGATCTGGGCTTTGCATGGTTGTGGGATCCTTGTTAAACCCACTTTCTTGACTGAGGATGCCTAGTTTTTCCCTTTTGTTTATGTTTCTATCAAGGGCTTGTTTGATGCTATTGATTTTCAAGGGCCTAGTTTGACCTATGTTTCGTGTTGGTTAGGTTTTGGGAATAACCCTTTGTTGAAGGTTTGGGGAGCCTTTTAAAACCCTTTGTTAGGATCAAGGTTTTCTTTTGGTAGCCTAGAGACTTTGTTATAGGTTAAGGGAGCATGGGAAAACCCTTCTTGTTGGCTAAGGGTGCCTGTTAAAACCTCGTTCTCTATTTTTAAGATCTATAGTTTGATGATTTAGAACTATTGTCTCAACCAGCTTGGTTTTTATTGGCTTACTTTTGTTGTCTGGCTAGCATCTGTTTGGAGGTGGTTGCTCTATTCTTTGCAACCTCTTTTGCCACTAGTTCTATAATGTTTGATCCGACATGTGAGGTTGTGGCTATACTACTTTATGTCTTTGATGTATCTTTTTGCAACTTTACTTTGTTAGTTCTGGATCCGTGAAAAATCCAAGGGTTTCAGGTTCCTTCAAAACTTGTTGTACAGGGTTTCTAGTCCCCTCAAAACCTGTTGTCCCCACTAATCAAAATATATAATTTTTTAATAAAAAATATTTTTAAAATGAGTTATTATCAATTTGATTGTTGGGAAGTTTCATTCCTTTTTAGGATTTCACATTGTTCAGGATAAACAAATACTTATTAAATTATAGAATATTAAAAATTTAAGTGTATTATGTATATATTTTGTCCCTTTTCACATTAGTTAGTAATTCATTTTAAATTACTAAGGGTAATTTTTTAGATTGGCTAAATATTCCCCATGAATTGTTAGATCTAAGTATGAGAAAACAAATAATTAAAAATAATTTATGGTTGGCTTAAGATTTATCATTTTCAATAATAATTATGGGATTAAGGGAGTTTATTTCCTTATTAACTGTTATAGAGTCTAAGTGTTATGCATCTCCATTTCACAACATCTAAACATATTATGGTGGTTAATTTGGAAAACTGCTATCTTATAAAAATATAGTCTACAAAATAGTTCCAATGCAATTTTACTTAATCATCCATTTGTGATGAGAACATTCCAACCATTTTGATAAGAGTAGTTATACCATTCATTCAACATAAAGCAATCAATTAAAACAATTTAATCCAAAAAAGTGCATATAAAGAACTCCATAATCCTTGACTTTATTACTTAGAAAACATTAAATCATAGAATGGAGATAATTACAATTGAATTGTGTCTATATATTCATATTAGCTTTTGTCAAAACATAAGAATTTTTTTTCTTCATTGAGACAAAATAGGTGTAACAACTCAAAACAATTGAAATTTCCTCTAAAGCCTCAAAAGCATTTAATTTCTCATTTAAAATTATATCTAATATGCTTTAGAATATAGAGATGTCATTTAATAGTTCTCCTACTTTAAATATGTTTGACAACTCATTGAGGACACTTGAATCAAACCTTGTATGGCCAAACATATCCCTAGTCACCAATCCATACATTATGTAGCTTGTGCAAAATGCAAGATAATCTATGACCCAACATAGTGTTAACTAAGTGAACAATATTTTCACTATCCTTCTTTCACTTTGATGTTTTTTCTTCCTTTCTTTACTTGAGTTGTTCCTTCTAGTCTAAATTTTCTAGCATAAAGGCTTTATAAAATTTCAAGAAAAAATGGGGTCTGACTTAGAAAAATCCCCTTCTCACCAACAATTTACTCTCTTTTTGGTGTGCAAGAGTAGGTGACAAAGCTATGGGAAGATGTGTAGAATCATCAGATAGAGATTTATAGTTTGCAATTTGTTGGATCTGAAACTTACAAGAGTGGGCTGAATTGGGTAATCGAGTCCCTGGAGTAGGCCGAGCTGGGCACCCGAGCCATTATTATTTTGCCTCAAATTTGTCTATATTACTACATACTTTTTTGGAATTGAGTTATCAATCCATTACAGTCTTGTACACATAGAAACAACTCAATTCTTCATCCTAATTCACATTTCTTCATCTATCATTTCTATAGTCACTTTCAACTTCTAATGGTGCAATAAAGGTCAATTAAGATAATAAAACCACTAATGATCCAAATTAACCAAGACAATGTGGAAAGAGGGGTAAACCTCAATCTAAATAAGGAAAGGGCTAGAAATCTGATTAGGCTCACATACTGTTAGTGTTTCTTCTTTCCAATGTTGAAATGAAATTTGATGATTGTAAATTAGGACAAAGTGACAGATAATTGAAGTAAGTTGTTGGAAATTGATAGCTACAAGTACCCTATGGATCTACCAATTGAGATTTGGCTAAAAGAAGATGTTTAGAACCTGTTCTTAGAAGTTCAACCTAAATTATTGTGTCTAGGTAGCACATATTCACCCTAGTCCTTTGAATTTTCCTTTGTCGAAAGCTTAACCTATTTGTCACTATCGACTCTATTAGAACTTTGGACTACAACTCCTACACCAATTTATTGCATACAAATAAATATAAGGACATTGTGGATAGGGGTTTGCCTAAGTAAAACCTTGATTTAGGAATTAACCTTCAATGAAATAATGCAATAATTGAAATAAAAGTTAAGGAGAAATAACTAAAATCTATAATTATTTATAGATGATGCACTGTTCTTTGAATATAGTCACAAATGTTAAATTTCATGGCATAAAAAACACATGAATATTAAAATCCCTAATCACACACACATGCTTGCATGAAGATTGATGTAACTTTTATCCATAATTATTGAAGGATGAAATTGAACTTTGAATTTCTAAAAATGCTTGATGATGAATTCTTCATGGACAGATGCATATTAGGGATTGATAATTGATGCAAAAGAAATTAATAAGATGTCTTTATATAGGGTTCCCTAGGTAAATTAATGATTAGGCTGACCTCCCATAGTCAAGTATAGCCATCAGGATCAAAATATTTTAGAGAGGGGGATTATCTACAACATTCCAAATTGGGTCCACATTAAAGGGGACTAGGGAATCTTGGGGTTCCTTGGTCCAAAACCAAGGCACTCCATGCCCTGGTCCTCCAAAATAAAGACAAACCAATTAATAGGTAGAGGAGGACAAATTTCAGGATGGGGCCCACCAGTGATGTCAACCGGTGACATTAGGTTTGGAGTAAAATGGGGCCAAAACAACCCTAGGAGAGATGAAAATGGGACATCCTAAAATGGGAGCATAAACATGAGGTGTAAATTGGACTAGTTACAATTTACAATGCTACATTTAGCCCAAAAGTTAATGGGAGTATGAGCCTATGCAAATACTCCCAATAAAATAGAAATATGAGAGAGAGGAGAAATTAGGAGAAAGATCACAAGGAGATAAGACATCACTAATTTTGAGGAACCAAGCCCCCAATCTTAGGATCTTAAATCACAAAATCACATGCAAGGACACACAAGATGAGACAAAGACAAAAACATAGAACACAAAGGGTTATTCCTAAAAAATAAAAAGGTTCCAAATCAACTAGTTTAAGAGACCTTCGTAATCAAATGTCTCAGCCACTAATATCATTCTCAAAATGGTATCACAAGAACATAAGTGTTAACATAAAAAGAGCAAGAGAATGCATCAAATGATGAACAATGATCTACTGATATCAAAGCTATGATCTCATGAGGAAGAGAGAGGAGATAAAATGGATGCCACAGGATAGTAAGATGTGCTATGTTAGGTGGTCCATGTTGGGGAGGAGATTCAGAATAGTCTAGCTGAGTTTTGCTAGTTCCACTCACCCTACTACATATGCTACTGTGTGATTTTAGGAGTTAATCATCTCGTATAAGACTTTGTTTTTCTAGTTTTGAGCACGTAACAACATGTATAAAATATGTAATAAAAAAACAAATATGGCTAGTTTCAGGAACATCTTGTATAAGACTTTTTTTTTTTCAAGCATGTGTATCCCATATAGGACATCAAATAAAGAGTTTTGGTTTCGGGCATGTAACAACTTGTATAAGAATTTGTTTTATCTAGTTTGAAGAATGAACACCTTGTATAAGACATATTAAAATGCCACATCTAGTTTCAGTCATGAAACATCTCATATAAGACACTTTTTTGTCTGATTCAAAGAATTAACAACTTGTATAAGACATGCAAAATATAGTATCATATAGTACAAAGAGGGTGATTCTTTCATGTACTCTTGCATCAAACTCTCCTACATCATCTTCATCTTCCTTTATGTAGCACTAATAATGGATATATTGGCAAATCTTAAGAACTATATAGGCCTTTCCTATTTTGATCCATGACTATAAAATGGGGGTTACAAAATTTAATTAGTTTTCAGGGAGTGATGGATTACCAGTTGTTTGGGAGTGGTGAAATTTGAACATGAATGCCAATTGTAGTCCTACTTTGCTACTATGATTTTATCTAATTGATTAAAGAATCAGTTTTTACTATATAAACCGAAGTTGAAAGACAAATATTTGGACGTGTAAAGTGTAGAAATTCGCTTGAAATATTTTCAAGGCCACTTGATACTTCTATTGTAATATTGAGATATATTATATTGTATTTATTTATTATTGGAGAAATCAATTTAATAAAGTACTCACCATTAGATGTGGGATCAATGGGGTAGTTAGCTCATGGTATTGGCACATGGTTTTGATGTAATACCAGTTTGGTGAGAGCTTGTGTCTATAAAAGAAATCATAAGTGTAGTTGTTTGGGCAAGTCAGGTTTAACATTTGTGGAGGTTGAAATAATGGTTATATGCTTGTTCACATGGAGCACTTGTTGATGGTTGAAGTTTTGAAAACTTTCATAGTTATATTTGTAATGGTGCATTGCTGATAATACATGGTGATAGATGCTTTTGGAGGCTAGGTTTTTCCCTCATGAGGGTTTTGCAAGGTATATCTTGTGTGTTTTTTAATGGAAATGTTCTATATTCTTTGCATTTGGATTCTATGTTTATTTGATTGCAATCTGGAAATTACCATATCTATGGCTGCAAGTTTTCTTTTAATAAAATAATTTATTTAATTATTCTTGAATATATTGAAAGATACTTGTATATAAAAATAGGTTTCAATTAGTTGAATTGGCTTGGTGTGTTATAAGGATCAAAGATTCATAAAATCTTTCTAGTCTAAGTTGGTGAAATATCAAGTTATTTATCTTTTATGATTTTTTTTAATCCATTAAAGATTGTATTTTTATTTTTATATGAGCAAAATGAATATTTAGCATCCATTTTATTATTTTTGAAAAATTAATATTGAGAGTTCATTAAGAGAGTTATCTATTAATTTGTAAACTCAAAAAGTAAATTGAAAAAGTAAATTTTTAAGATTATTAAATTATTCAAAAAAATTTATGTTATAGGTAGTTCTAAAACTAAAAGGAGACTAAAAATATTAGACATAATAATTGTTTCATGACTATATTTCACATTTAGTTTTCTTAAGAATTATTTTATGAGTTTGGTCTTCTTAATTATGTTAGAAAAATGAGATAGTTACAAAGAATATAACATAACATAGTTAATGCAACACCTGAAAGTGGGAGATCAGTAGAATATTGAATAAAGGATAAATAAAAATGACACCTAGAAGAGGGATATTCAATTGGATTATTTAAAAAATAGGGTTTTCTTAGTCATTGGAAATAACCATCGTTAAGGACTTGAACAATTTTTAAAGTCAAGAGAGCTTTTTTTTTAAATCTAGAAAGTATTGTTGAATATTTTGAAGAGGCTTGTAATTAGAAGAAGGATTCGATTATTTCGAAAACTCACACCTAAAAGAGAGATATGTATTTCAATTATTTTTTAAAAAGGGTTTTCTTATACATTGGAAACAAGCATTCTTAAGGACTTGAATAGTTTTTAAAATCAAAAGAGAGCATTGTTTTAAAATGTAGAAAAGGATTATTGAATATTTTGAAGAGGTTATACTTAGAAGAAGCATTAGATTATTTAAAGTAGTTTGGTGTCCTCTTGAGACCAAAGATTCATCAAAAACATTTTTTTTTTTTATGAATAGGTCTTCTCTATTAATAAGAAATATTAAAGTACATATTCAAAAAAAAAGGCTGGGGGATACAAGTTCACCCCACAAGAGTCACTCAGCCAACGGGCGGAAATAAAAAACAACAACAAGCTATTCATCAAAAAACTTCCTCAGGTAGCCAAAGTAGTGGCAGCTGAGGGAGGAGGATCAGGGTCATCTTTTTTGCCCCATACATTAGCGGGGCCAGGAGTCAAGTCTGGCACAAACCACCCATCTTCAGGATCTCTTTCAATTTCTCCTTCCTCCTGCTTGGGAGGCAAGATCACCAAATCCAGGCAAGGAAACTTGGAGGTGGTGGCAGAGGGCCACCCAGAATCAGCAGCAGGACGAGCAAAAGGCCATAGGAGCATCAAAGGGCCACCTTGAGCCAGAGCCATGCCGCAACAAGGGAGCCAAGCAGTTGCGCCAAGAAACATCTCTCCCACCCGAGGGGCGGCAGGGAGGCGTGGACTGCGAGGTCTGAGGGCGGCGGGCAGAGGAGCTACGACAATGCCGACGGCCATGGGGCGGAGTACAGTCAACAGATTCTGGTGGTACTTGAGCAATCGCACAAGGGGCATTACCCTAGTGTTGAAGGAGCTTCTGAAGGTAGGCCACCTCAATGGCCACCTTGTCAGCTTGAACCTGAATCTGCATTAATACATTGTTACAAAGGCAAGCTTGAATCACAGTTTGCAAAATATATATGTATTCATCTTTTAGGGTTTCTTTTACTACTTTATATTAATAAAATATAAGTTCTCATATTGTACATTCAAGATAAATATGTTTCTTCTCCTTATAATGTTTTATTTAAAAATTCAATTTAGACATTATTGATGGAGATATATGTATTACTTTGTTGACTATAAAAATTGAAAAAAAAAAGTTTTGGGGTTATTCAATTATTAGGAGGTTCTTATATTATTCATAGCTATAGTGTGGAAATGAAAAATTTTAGATATGGGAATTGTATTTTTATTGTGTTTCTAATTGACCCCTCTTAGGAACCATTTTATGAGTTTGGTCTTCTTAACTTTTTTAAGAAATGATGAGAAAGCTAGGAGATTTGAACTATAAATAAAATTTACTGTACTTAATGTAATAAATAAGAGATGGATGTCAAGCTAGCTATGTATACATGAATATGTAATATAGTATTTAAAAATATGGATTAATTTATATGATAAAGATAAGTTTTTAAGTTTTTATTATTACAATTAGGAGTATAAAACATACTTAAGGAAATTAAATCCTTGTAGTCTTAATAGTTAAAATATACAATGCACAAAACATAAAATTAAAATTTTTAAAAATGATATTATTATTCATTTTTTTTTATCTTACTACACTTTCTTATGTGATGCATTACCCTACCTATGTAATTTTTATAGCTGTCATCTGTTCTAAATCAATTAGTCCATTCGACATATACCTACATTATCATTAAAATAGCCTTTCCAAAGTATAATGTTTTACCTATTATTTAATTATTTTACTATACAAAACTAATTTACCTCTTCCTTATTTGATTCACTAAATTTGCTAGATTTTCTATTGTCTCTCACAGAGAAATTTTCATTGGCTATTATATATATATCTAGTCTCTAACATCTAGAAATAATATTTCTATATCCTCTTTCTTTCAAATTACCTTCTCCTTTTTTTCCCATAGCATTATTCTTCCTTCTTTTCCCCTCAATTTGAAGTCTTTTAGCTCTTGTACCCATCCTCAATATGAATAGTCATTAAATTTGTTTTCATTGTGGTTGTCTTCTCAAGGAGGAATAATAAAATAACCCCATACGGAATATGTGCTGAGTGAAATTTCCACATAACAACTATAAATATTCTCCAACCAACAAAAGGTATAACACCATGAGGAGGAATAAGTATTGGTCAAAAAACATTCCTTGTTAAGATCATACTATCACAAAAAAGTGGGACTCCAAAAAGGAAATAACTTGATAAAAGTTTAAATTTAAAAATTTAAAAAGTCAAATGCAAACGAGAAGATTATCCAATGAAATAATTTAGAAAAAAAATAACAAATCATAGCTAGGAAAAACATTCACTCCAATAGAGTTCAACAAGAGATGATGTATAAAGGCAACTAGTTGCTCAAAATGGAATATTTGGTGAAGATCAATGTCTATAAAGAAGTTATCATGGATAATAAATGAAAATAAAAGAATGTAATGTGGGAAGAAGGGATAAATGTAGAGACCTAATTAGATGAATAAAATAAAAGATTACTTAAATTGAATTGATGTGTTTAAATAAATCAATTAAATTTAAATAAATTATTAATGAAATAGATTAATTACTAGATAAGATCAATATTTGAGAATGCAATATGGATTTTATTATTCTTTTGAATAATAAGATCTAATCATCAGTTTTTGATTAATTAAAATCTAATCTAGGAGTTAAAATGTGATCTCTATTATAGAACATCCACCATAAAGAACATAACTAGAGTGCTTTACCACCCATCCTTGATGATTTTTCTCCCTAGAATCCTTCATAGGAATAATAAATCACCCTACAAAAAGAAATCTAGCAATCTAAAATTGGCAAGAGTGATGAAATCTATTGCAACATGATATATCTATCTTCTAAATGCTAATTTTAACTATGTCACTATGTAGTAAAAAGAAAGAGAATAAGAAATCAAATAGTAAGCATTTACTAATGATTAGTAAAATTTGAGAAAACAAATTTTTGGGGCTTTTTATCAACATATAGGTTTAAAGTAGAAATCTACCCTCTATAGCATCATAAATTGTATTCTTAGATAATTTATAACACTTTTTGTGTTCCTACTTTAGTTAGTCCCATTATAGCTCCCTCCCTGGTCCATTTTTGGGCTTTTTACCCTAGAAATGATGTCATCCTTCTACATAGAAAACTCAACCCAGGCCTTGGGTAGTGTACTATCCAATTCTAAATATTTGCCCTTTGTTTGTGGGATAGCAGCGATTAATTCACCATAATCAAAGGATGACAGAGATTAATTAATTCTAGTCCCCCTTAAGTAGGACATAATTTCAATATGTTGACACACTCTTCTCACTCAATGATTTTGTGTCTCAGTGTTGCAATTTGAGCATTGGAGGTCAAGCTAAAAAAAAGTTTTCTTGGGAACCCTATATAAGAGTATCCTTTCAATTCATTTCATAATTTATCATCCATCAATCATATAGAATTTTAATCATAATTTGTGCATCCCCCTCAAGAAACATCAAGCATCTTCAGGCATTCAAAGAAACATTTTATTCCACCATAACCTTCAATCATATCATCATCATGAAGAATCAAATTACATCAATCTTCATGCAAAAATGTGTGTGTGTGTGTTTGAGTCTTCTATTTTTTGTCATGGTATTGCATCAACAATTATTATTACATTCAAAGAGCATTGTATCATCAACCATTATCAATTGCAGGAGATCTGAAGTATATCATACAACATTTATTTTACTATTTCTATTATAATTTGAATTCAATTAGGGTTAATTCCAAACTTAGGGTTTGATCTATGTAAACCCCTATCCAATTTTTTTTTGTATTTCTATGTGTCGATGGTGGATTTAAAAGCTATATGTGAAGATTGAGACTGAAGAAATGACAAAAAAATAGGTCTATCTTTTCTAGAAGGAAAAATTGAAGGATTGGGGAAAATTTCCCACATTGGTCTTAAGAATTTCTATAAACCTCTAAGAAAATATTCTTGACAACATTTTGACCTTGCAACCTAATTCCTGTCTACATCTAATCACTTTGGGACTAATAAATTTTTTTACCTCAGTCTCACATTTCTGAGCTAAATTTTTAGGTGTGGATCCTTCTCTATGTACTTGGCTCATATCTAGGTTGTTGGCATATGTGTACAGCATGGTGACATGATGATATTGTATGTTGTCATTGATGTCAATATGCTGAAGTATGAATTGGTATATTGATGTAGGCAAACTAGCAAGAGAATCGGTATGATGATGTGAACCAATATATGTGAAAAGGTGAAGCGGTATATTTGTTCAAGGTGAACCAGTATGTTGAAATGAGAAACGGTATATGGAAGTTTTGTATCAGGGTTTCATTTGGCATGACTATCGATTGGTAGTCTCAGTTTCAGGGTTTTCGGTTGATGCATTGCCTATGTGATTCAACCGATGACATCTTGTGATGAGTTAGCATTGTAATGAAGACTAGATAGTGTTGCCACGTCAGCCTTGTGCGCATGAAGGATTTCCTTGAGGATCTTGCATGAAGAAGATTGATCCTATCTACTTTGAGAATGTGCGAAGTCTCTGTAAATAGTGGAGAGCACGTGATGGGTTATCAGCTTCCTGAAGCGGCAAAGAATGAACGTTGGAGAATGTCTTGAGATCTATTCAAGACTGTTGTATTCAATGAAGTGTGATTAACGGTCAGGATTGAACCGACTAAATTGTCAAACCTAAATGTTTAGGGTTTAGGGTTTATGCTACCAACCTATCTGTTTCCTATAAGGTCGATGATGTTTTTCATTTTGAAGTTGTTGGCAAATGTTATGTGTGTATCCCAATGAGTGATACTTGATTCTTGCCAGACTGGGGAGTGTGGTGATACCTGCAGAGTGTGATTGTAGAAGAAAAGGAACTAAAGTGGATCTACCTTGGCATTGAGTGTTGTTATCATATCAGTGTATTACCTGTTGACTTCTAACCATTTCAACAGTTGGAAAATCCCTTAACCAAGTAGCTTTAATAGGCTTTTGTGTAAATCCTTTAACATGGTGACTTAATTCAATGAGTTCTTTAAATCCTCTTGCGAGGTAACCTTTAATAGGGTTCTAACCTTTAACCAGGTATTTAGCCATCCCTTAACCGCATGATCCCTAGCAGGATCGGTTCCTAGCAGAACCTATTGTAAAATTCTTTAACCGCACTAGGCTCCTAACAAAGCAGACTTCAGAAGAGTTCAAAGAACAACTTGTGGGTATTCATCCCCATCGTGGTTTTTCCCAGTTGAGTTTCCACATGAAAAACTAGTGTGTCATGTGTGATGCTTTTCATGTGACGGTTTAATGTTTTATGTTAAGTAGTAATGTAGTTTGATTCAATGATCTCAAGTATTTGTGATGTATTACTTTCTTAAGCTTAAGGGTGAAGTGAAAATGAGATATTAGATTTTGTGGAGAGCTAAGAGTTATCGGTTTATGTCTTTCTCATTCTCACTGTGTTTTACCGGTAGTGTTTTGATTTAGACCGGAGTTACTGCTTGCCAGTTAAGTACATTGTCTGTAGTCAAACTGGTTCAGGGAAAGTGTTTTTTTCTGTACTGATTCACCCCCCCCCCCCAGTATTGGTTTGGTACTAACTGTTCATCATTTATTCATCAATTGGTATCAGAGCATCCTTCAGGTCCTCTATGTTGTAAGCTTAACCTCTTCAGGAAAAGATCCTATTCTAATGATGAAGAGGGAAGGTCCAAAGTTCAATAGAGATAACTTTAAGATATGGAAGGACAGAATCAAGATCTACATTAGAAACATGGGAGCTCAACATTGGAGTTATGTTGAGAATGCCTATGTTATTCCTACCGGTACTCTCATCGATGATAAAAAAAAGAGAGGTTCAAGAGAATGGGCAAGTCATGGAAGCCCTAATCAACATTTTATCTGACATTGAGTTTATTGATGTTTAGGATAAAGACAATCCCAAAGAAGTATGGGATGCTCTAGAGAATATCTATGGCAGTGATGAGCATGTGAAACAAGCTAAGGAAGAGAAACTTAGAGGAAAGTTTAAAGACATGCAGATGGTTGAAGGAGAGACCATTCAACAATATGGAATAAAAATCAAAACTGTTATTGGAGACATCAAGAGTGCAGGAGGTAAAATTGACGATTCCACTGTTGTTAGCAAAATCTTGAGATCCTTTTTACCAGTCTATGCAATAAGGGTTGCTGCTATCTAGGAGTTGAGGTCTACAGACAAAACAAAGGTATCCCTAGACTCCATCATTGCAAAGTTGACCACATATGAGCTAAATAATTATGATGGAAGTATTCAGAAGACTGAATCAGCCTTTAGAGCATCTGTTGCACCATCTAGAAAGGGAAAAGAATCAAGTACCAGTTATGAACCAAGACAAACCAGAGAAATGGATGATGAGGAGATCCTGATGGAATTTGAAGCTCTTCTTGCCAAGAGACTTGCTAAGGGAACTGGTAAATATAAAGGTAAGCTTCCCTTGAAATGCTTCTCTTGCAATAGGATATGACACATTGTTGTAAACTGTCCTAATGGTGATATTAAGGACAAACCGGAGAAGTTCAAGAAGTTCAAAGGAGGAAATAGGAGATACTATTTTGTTGCAGTTGATGAAGGTGTCACTGATGAGGAATCAGAAGATGAAGAAAGTGAAGACATTGTGTTTGTAGCAATTAAGGAAGATGTGTCAGATAAGAAGGCTCTTGTCTCCTACTTTGATAATTCCAATGAGTGGATTATTGACAGTGGTTGTTCTCACAACATGACTGGTGACCGGAGTAAGTTTTTGTCTCTGGAAGAGTATGATGGTGGTGTGGTCCGATTTGGTAATGATGCACCATGTATGGTAAAAGGAAGAGGGTCCATCTCCCTAAATGGAAAAAGCAGTGCTGATAATGTGTATTGGGTAGAAGGTCTCAGACACAACCTTTTGAGTGTTGCCCAGCTATTTGATAATGGACTCACTCTGAAATTCAGAGATGGAGTGTACAAAATAAAAGGAAAGAGTGGTGAACTAATAGCCACCGGCATGCAAACGAGAGGTAACTTATTTCAGTTGAATGCAAATATTAGTACATGTCTAATGGCTAAGTTTGATGATAGTTGGATATGGCATAGGAGACTCTGCCATGTAAACTTTGATAATATTGTGAAGGCCAGTAAGATCAAGGCAGTTGTGAGCTAACCCCTATCCTATTTTCTACTAGGGCTGTAATCTTATTAAGCATTTATTAGACATGCCCTTGTGCTTGCAACAAAGAAGCCAAGGTAATAGACAACAAACAACATATTTTGAAAGGCTTCTCACAACCTTGTGGCTAAACTCACTAAGTTTCGTTAGCAAAGATGAGAACCAAGTGATAAAGAAACCTATCCATTCCCGACACTCAATCACCAAAGAATCTATACTAGAACCATGCAATCCATAGGGTTTTTAAAGGCATCCCCGAACCTTTTATTGGTGAGAAACCCTATAAAAAACACAATAAGGTCCATCTCAATAGGCATGTTATTCACATAATGCAAAAAAAACTAGAAACCTAATAGTTGCAATGCTCACGGTTCCTAGAAAGGGCCACCAAGGAGGGTGGGGACCACTGCAAACAAAAGAAAAGGTTTGAGGCTGGAGTAATCATTTTAGGTGATAGTTTGGAGCAAGCACAATGATAGGAAGGGAGAATAGCCCTCTTTGGTTAGATGCCCATAAGGTAGCCAAACCTCATAATTTCCCCAATTCCAACCAATTGCCCACAGTAATAGACCAAACCCTTAAACCCCAAACCCACCCTAAGTGATCTCCACCTCAATAAGAGACTCCAAAGGAGGGGCCTATTACAAAAAAAAACCAAAAAAAACCAAGAAATAGATGGTCCAAGCCCAAAAGACCCACAAAGCTCGAGAGAAAACCCAAGATCTACATAGAAGCCCACATCTATAGGGCCAAAAGAGTAGAGAAGCACCCAACACGAGCATGGACGAAACTGCCAGAGAAGCACACACTAGAAGCAAAGGATAGAGAAAAGTGTCTCCAAGCCAAAACAACAAGGGAAGATGCATCAAAATAGAAAAGGAAGGCACCAACAAGTTCATTCCATGAAACCCCGTCACACACAGTAGCCCATCGAAGTGGCAAAAATAGGGGGCACCACCAAACTGAGTAGACATTGTCCACAAAGTGCGGAAAGAGCAAACACTAATCGTGTCACACAAGAACGACCTGACCCTAATAACATCAAGCAAGAACCACCAAATCCAAGCTCCATTTGTCTCGATCTAACACTACCCGAAGCCAAGTACACAAGAGCAGAGTGCCACACCTAGATCTACCAATGGTACGCATAGGCAGGGGTCCACCAAGCAACCGATAGAAACCACACCATGGAATCGAGCATGACACAAAGCCTCAAGACAGTAAAAAAGTTGTCTTTGAAGATCATCCATGAAACTCCCATGATAATTACCCATCTTCTTTTACCTTTATTTTTACAAAGGAATAGTTATATAAATAATAATAGGTATTTATCTTAAATTGATGTTCATTTTCTATAAGTAAAACTAAAAAAAATAAAAATTATTCACTTAAAAGAGATAATTGCTAAATTAAATAAAAGATGAAAATTATTTACTCCCAAGGAAAAACATCTATATCAATTAAAGATGCAAACTAATTGCTTAGAAGGTAAAATACTTATGTTAAATATAAGATAACAATTAATTACTGAATAGAAAAAAAATACCTACATTAAATAAAATAAAGTAAAGATAATAAAGTTGGTAATTTTAGAATAGTAACTTCCATGACATGTAAGAGGCAAAGCCTCTTCTCTTTTCAATATAATTATTAAAAATAGTTTAATAAAATATGATTAAGATTTATGACTAATTTTACTTTATTATGCTTAAATATGGTTACTGCAATAATTTTAATATTATATTATTATTAATTATGCTAACATGATATAATACTAATACTAGCAATACTAATATTAATAAAAAAATTAATCTTAATTTGAGAAGGTTAATATTGATGATATTATTACATTAATATCATTATTACTATGTTACTATTGTTACCCTCAAACAATAATAATAATATCGAGAATATCTTATTTTCCAATGATATTAATATGCAAAATTACTTACACAAACCCTAATTCCTTTAGTAAATTAAAGTTACTATTCCACATTGCTAACATTATTATATTTAATTTTTTTTACTTAACTCTATTTTCCTATTAAGTAATTAGTTTTTATCTTATATTTAACTTAAGTATTTTACCTTCTAGTTTTCATCTTTAACTGACATAGGTGTTTTTCCTTGGGAGTAAATAATTTTCATCATTTCTTTAATTTAGCAATTATCATGTATGTGCATGGTGTACATTATGCATTGGATATATTTAATTTTTTTTTATAAATATTCTAATACATAGTTAATCCTTATATTCATTATATTTATACATGGACCTACCAAAATAAAGCTATTATCTACCAAGATTGGACCATTTATGGGTCCATATTAATGTGATTATGGGCTGACCCTTGCCTTTCTAAAACTTCAATTCAAACTCTAGCCCACTATTGCCATTTTATTTTTGTACCCTGAGCCAACTATGTGCATACTTTGCAAAATTTTAATTTGTGTTAGTATTGCATGAATTCATTAGCAATAATCTTACATGTTTGAAGATCTCTCATATAATATTTCTCATCATAAAACATCAAATGAGTAATCAATGGCAACACATGTCTAATTTGGACATTAATACTAATAAATTTTTTTATACTAATTCAATAAAAAATTACACAAACTTAGTTAGATCTCTATTTATTTGTCTCCCTCTTCCTCACCCCCCTCTATCTTCATCTCTATTTTTATCTACTCTAAACTAACCACACTAATGGCAAGAACTTGACACTTCGTGTCTCTTGTTAGTACCTGTCTTACGTAGATACTATGTCAATGGGCAAATTAAATTAATATATTTATCTATCAACAATTAAAAATTAATTATTTTTAGAAAAGATAAATATTTATTTTTATTTTTTGTAAAGGTAAGTGCTATCTTTAATGGGGATAGCTCCCTCTACTACTTTAAAATATAAGATTACGTAATATTCAAGAAAGAACATGCTTGATAGACCAACCAAACTTAAACTACCCAATACGACAGTTACAAGTTACATATGATCAAAAGCACACGCCATAGCAAGACCAACTACATATTTCCAAATATAGGTTGATATATCACTGCCACATATTCCCCCATATTAATGACATTGGTAGTTGATTGCCTAGAAAGCCACCAATCATCAGAATCGGTCAGTCTTCTGAAAGGGGCCATATTCCCATTTATCATAGCGCACTACAAGACTTCCCATGCATTTTCTCCAAACGTTTTCATCCTTTCATGCTCCTCCCTTTTCACAGCCTATCGTGCCAACTCACGAACAGTGTCACTGTCAACAAAGCCGCCATTGTCATCCTCCTCAGTGTCAACGCCCTCCTCAGAGTCAGAGGAAAGCTAGTTTTCTGGCTAGAAGTAAGTCTTCAGTATTCTCACCTCAGTACCCTCCTCCAAGTTGAGGATGACATTGGCAATGTTATCTCCAATGAATGGCTTAATGAAACCATTGAAAAGCTCAACCACATGTTCACCAGAGTCAATAATATCAACTAGAGGCATAAGATCATCCTCATGATAGATGAAGGCATCACACCAATGCCAAATCTCTCAAGCCCGTCGACTGGGGATAAATACTACCATGAGGTAATTTATAGATGAGCATAGGTAGGAGCGTGAAGTGGATCCCATTCATGATTTAACACCAGAAATAGGCATGATTCTAATTCAAATAGAAGCATTCCCAAAAAATAGAGACCACGACAAGGAAAGGATGAAGTGTCCCAAAGACTAAAACCACAATCCAAATGGAATGGCCAAAATCAGTCCATGTGATATCTGAATCTGTCATCAAATATAGAAAGATCGAGATTGTCATAGTACCATGATCCAATATCCCAGGATTGAAATGATATTTGTAGCTAGAGAAAATGACCACCAGAGGACACATATGCCCATGGATCAGGCAAAGATCTCCCAAGAATTATGTCAATTATCCAATACCTTCGCGTGGGGTAGTAATACTGTCTTTCTGAATCTTCTCCAGGATGCCATCTGACACTGAATTCTAATTGAAAATGACTCTGTCGTAACTCATATCAACTCCCAGATTTGCAAGGTAATCAGTAGTTCGGTTGCCCTCTCAAAACCTATGCTTAATTTCAAACATAGGAATAGAACCAAGAAGGGAATTGATGGGTGGTATCCATTTATTTAAATCCCTATTCTGAAACCTTGAATTGCAAACTCCATTTAGGATAATCTGGGAGTCACCTTCAATTATTACCATGGGGTGACCAGATTGAAAACAAATATCAAGTCTAGCTTCAAGAGCTCTTATCTCAGCTACGTTATTGGTAACACAACCAATTCCACCGAAGATTCCTTGTAGGAGTTCCCCATTCTCATTTCAAATAATGGCACCAATTCCAGAGGAAATAGGATTACCTTTCCATGCTCCGTCAAAATTGAATTTAACCCAACTAGTTGGGGGGGCTTCCCATTTGATAGATTTCTTGTCCGGTTTAAATTTTTTAGGCAAACCAGAAGCATTTGGAATCTTGAGTGACCAATAGTCTTCCATCTTTTGATCTTAATCATTATAGTTGGTCAGTAAACCAATACTAATCTTTTCATTTATCACTTCTTCAATAGAAATTTTGATTTTCTTGATAAGCCCGTCCACAATAAGCGAGGAGTCCTTAAACACCCTTTTGTTTCTTTCTTTCCAAATATGCTAGCTGATCATTGAGGGGCCAATCAGGAAGAGGTTACACTATCTTGATTTCGATCTCACTGGCCAGGATATCAAAAAATATTTTAGAAATTCATTTCTAACAACTCTCAAATTGATTTTGTCCACATACCAATTCCAACACTCCTCAGCCACATGACAGTGGAAAAGCAGATGATTGGCAGTTTCTTCATCTGATCTACACATGATACATCTAGTTGGACCCACAATGCCAATGGTTTGCAACCAATCCCCCATTAAAATTATTCCATGTAATGCAACCCATAAAAGGCACCTACCCTTGGGAGGACCCACTTATTCCAGCAGAGCATATGTGGCCAATCAGATTTATTCCCACGTATTCTTTGAATCTCATATCCCGATTTGACATTGTAGTCTCCCAATTTTGAGGCACACCAAAACATGTAATTTTCCTCATGTGAGACAGGTAAGCATCTATTTTTAATTAAATCCCACACTTTCCCACATAAGGTAGGATTACCAATAGTGATCCTTTTCCATATTCTATAACCGCACGGTTCAGCCATCTCCTGAAAATAATTATGGACATATTTTCCAATACTATTTTCAACAAGGTAAATCCATTCTTGATCCTCAATCAAGTTGATCAATGTTGGCAACCCATCCCAAGAGTCCCTCCAGAACAAGGTCTTCCTACCATTAACAATCTGCCATGATAAATGATTACTTATTATATTTCTACAATCCCTTAAAAAATTCCAAGTAGCAGATCCCTGAGCCAAGTTTGCAATGGAAAGGATTCTTGATGGATCCTCAGAATCAAGATATTTCTTTTGGAATAGTTTGCACCATAGTTTTTGGGGTTGCTTATACATTCTCCAAGTTAATTTTTCACCCAAGGCTTGATTTTGTAGTGACATTTTCCTCAAACCAGCTCCCCCATCTTCTTTTAAAAGACACATGGTCTCCTAGTTTAGGAGAGGTATTTTCCGTGTATCCTTTGCACCATCCCAAACAAACTTTCTGAGTAAAAAGTAGTAGAATATGGTATTTAAAACATGACATACTGTATATTGGGATGGCCGAAAGGACAGATTCGATCATGGTTAATCTTCCAGCTTGTGACAACCACCTATTTTTCCATAAATCTATTTTAGCTTGGCATGAACCAAATACATCCCGTCATATTTGATTATGTCTGCAACCTTTGTCAATATTAACCCCTGGATATTTCAATGGTAATTCAGATATATTTATGTCCAACAGTTGTGCAATTCGACTTTGCATCCTTTTGTTGGTGTCGAAGAAGAAGAGTTGAGATTTTTCCTTGTTCATCACCTGCCCAGACATCTTGGAATATATATTCAGGGACTCTGAAATATTCTTTGCTTCATTAATGGAGGTCTGCACAAAAATAATAGTGTCATTGGCAAACTGAGAATGTGTTATAGGTTCAAATTGGTTGTGAATAATAACACCATTTCATAACCCATCACAATGTTTTTTCTTAATAAATCTACCCAGAGTTTCAACCATTAATACAAATAGAGTGGGGGACAGGGGATCTCCTTGTCTCAGACCTTTTTCAGTACCAAAGTAGCCACATATATTCCCATTGACAAGGATTGATAAATTTACCATAGAGATGCAAAATCGAATGCAATCCAGCCATTTGCGCGGGAAGCCAAATCTTTCCAAAACATTAATAAGAAATTGCAAATTAACCCTATCGTAGGCTTTTGCCACATCTAGTTTAATGACCATACCTTTGATTTTTTCATTGTGTAGTGAGTGCAGCACTTCAGATACCAGAATAATGCTATCAACAATTTCTCAGCCAGGGGTAAACCCATTTTGATTCTCCAAGATTAATTTAGGTAGCAACCTTTTGAGTCTCTCAGCCATAGCTTTGGAAATTATTTTATATATTGTGTTACATAATGAAATTGGGCAATAGTCCTTCATTGTTACACAATCTAGTTTCTTCAGGATCAAAGTGATGATGGTGTGATTAATCTCCTTTACAAATTTCTATTTCTTTTTGAACTCCTCCACAATTTTCCAAATGTCCATTCCAAATAGATCCCAGTAGTTCTCGAATAATTCTACCTTAATCCCATTAGGTCCAGGCGCCTTGTGCGTATGCAAGGAAAATGTGGCATTTTTTACTTCTTCTCGCATATAGGGAGTAGTTAACATTTCATAGCTAGCATCATCAATGATAAGATCAATAATATCAGCAATCCAGGGACCAGAGTTGTCACAAATCACCTCGGCTTTACCAAGAATACCAATAAAGTAATCCAGAGCAGCCATTTCAATATCTTTTGTCGATCTCTTCATGGACCCAAACTCATCCTTGATGGAGTCAATTCTGTTATAGACTTGCCTAGCTTTTGAGGATGCATGAAAGAATTTTGTATTAAGATCCCCATCAATAATCCATAGTTCTCTTTATTTGTCCTTCCAGTAGGTCTCTTCCCTCTTTAATATTTCAGCATATTGATCTTTAATACTTTTTTCAAGTTCAAATTCAATGTTTGTCATACCATGATTCATAACAAGATCACCTAACGCATCGAGATCTTCCTCAATTTGGATTTTTTCTTCAAAAATGTTCTTGAAAGAAGCTTTATTCTATATCTTTATCTTATTTTTCAAGAATTGCATTCAGTTTGTGAAGATGAAGCTAGGAGAACCAGAAAACATGTTACTTTCATTCCACCACATTTGGATGTTATCTTTGAAATTAGAGTCCCTCCACCACATACTTAATAGTTTGAAATAATTTTTATGTTCAAGTGAATCATGATTAATGGATAGAGTAATCGAGAAGTGGTTAGATCCAACCTGGGGAGTGATAGAAGACTCTAGAGATTGATTGCCCTTCAGCCATCCTTCCCCAACAAAGAACCAGTCAAGTCTTTCTGAGATCTTAGAAAAATTCAATCTTCTATTTGTCCATGTGAATTTCCCATTTTTCGGAATGATGTCAAACAGCCTACAATTGGCAACAAAGTCATGGAAGTCCTCCATCACTTTTGTTGGTTTCCTAAGGCCACCCTCCTTGTCATCAATATCAAGAAGAGCATTGAAATCTCCAGCCACCATGATATTAGCCAAATCCAATAGGGAATCTTGACTCGTAATTTCAGACCATACTCTAAGTTTATCATCAGATCTTATGGGACCATACACATTGAAAAGGGGAAAGAAGAGCTTCGAGGGTTTGTGTTTAACATTCACCACCATCCAGTAATCAGAAGAATAAACTGGTGTTACATCAATGATAGAAGGATTCCATAAAGTACCAAGTCCACCCGCAGAGCCACATGCATCCTGGAAGAGACCTTCCCATCTAAAACATAATTTTACAAATTCGATAGCCTTTTCACTATTGAGCTTGGTTTCCTAAAGTAGAATAATATCCGAGTTGAGTCTGGTCAAAATCCTTTTGACCAAACATCTTTTGTCAGGGGCAGACAAGCCCTTGACATTCCAAGAGGAGATCCTCATTGTCCTCCAAGGGAGGGCTCTCCTCTCTTGGATCTATTCCAGAAATCCATAACACTGACTATCCCTTTTTCCTTTGCTCTTTCTTCTCTCATAGCCCTATTTCTTTTTCTCCCTCACTTGGAATTACCAAGAAGAGAGTGTGTCATTTGGCTTATACATTAGGATCAACCATATCCAATTCGTCATCAAAACCTTCAGCATCAATGGATTCAAAACAGGAGTCAACTTGCCCATCAGGAATGACATTTTCCTTACAAGTATCCTCCCGAATGTTAGTTATAGGAATCTTGTGAACAATCGGATATGCATTGATAGGAATCTCATATTCATTTATTTGGGGATTACCTATGGGTTTCGGCCCTTCTATGAGTAGGATTTTCTACAATGGGATATCCACCCACTTCCTCCAAACTTGTTTAGCCTTAATGTGTTGTTTGGGGTGTTCCTTTCTAACATATAATCGACACTGATCCACATTATGCATCTTATTGCCACATCTAGCACAAGAGATGATTTCCTTTTCAACCTTGATTGTTGTTCCTAGCTTCCATTCGCAGTAAAGAGAAAAATCGAAGAGGGGATCATCTTAACAGCTGCAATCTTTATTCTGGCATAAGTGTACAAAATATTTTCTATTATATCTTCATCAAATTCTAATAGGGATCCTAAAGTTCTGTCAATTTTCTCCAAACATGATTCATTCTAGTATTCAATTGGCAGATTATATAATATGATCCATACATGTTTGTCATATACCATTAATGGAGTGGGATCAAAGTTAGGAGTTCAAGGTTGAAGATATAACGGATGATTATCTAGGAACCAATTTTCCAAACCTAGGGTTTTATCTCTTTCTACTCCGTCTTTGAGGATAGCAACCAAAAAGTTTTTAGGTAAAAATTTCACCATAACGTGTTTGCCCCAATTTTCAATTACCCACAATCTAATGGTGTTCCTTGGGAATTTAGGTCCCATGAATCGAGTGATGATAGTATGATTCTCCCATACATCACTTTCATCATCAAGTTCCTCAATTAAATCAATCTCTATCCCTTGGGAAGAATTCACCTTATTCTGTGATTCATCCAAATCATCCATATTCGACTTTGTTCGTGTTTCTGACCATTGATTTCTACAAGAAGACCCCTAAGAATTGCAGTCCAATTCAACCACTCGCCATTTGACTGGGTATTTTAAGAGAGTTTCAGCCCTATCGCACTTCTGCCTTTCGTTGCCATCCTGCAAGTATTCACACTTCTACAATTTTTCGCTCTTCTGCTCCATTCGCTTCATTGATGATTTGTATTATGTTGGTTTGATTTCTATAGAAAAAGTTTTTTAAACATTGAAATTTACACTAGGTCTTAATATGTATATGTAGAAATCATTTTAATACCACACTTTATCACGAATAAGTTTACAAATATGCACCAGAAAAGATAAATATTTATCTTTTGTAAAGTTAGCATATAACATTTTTTTTTTTGACAACACTATTAGAGAATAAGCATGGAAGGGTTTTAGGGGAGACCAATGGTGGAGGTGAAGATGTTGATGACAACAGTGATGGCAAGTTTGGTTGGGGAAAGCGTTGGTCCAATTTTTTCACTGCTCTTTCCCTATCATGGACTATTTGGTGCAAGGTGGGTGGAAAGGGTTTTTTGTCAGAGCTTTTATGGTCAGGGTTGACTTCTGGGTCACTAGTTCTAGTTCGACCCTCTATGGGTTTTGTGGTGTATGGCAGTCTTTTTTTGTTTAGGCATGACCTCGTTGCTTCTATCTTTGCCCAGGTGGAGGATGAGGGTGTTTGTGCATTGTGCATTATTCCTGTGTCAGCTTTGGGGGCTTTTTTTTGTGCAAATCTTGATGTGGTTGTGACCTGGGTTGGGTGAGCAGGGTTGGACAAAGATGTGCTTGTGTCGGTTGAAGCTGTTGTGGGAGGCATCTAGGATTTTTCCCCTCCTCCCTTCTTTCTTTCCTCTCCCCTGCTCTCCTGGGCAGGCTTTGGCTGTAGTCTTTTGTCTTTGGGCTCTTGGTGTAGGGCTTGGCTCAGCTTCTTTCTTGTGTGTCTTTTATGGCGGTGGCCTTCCAATCTGGGTGTGTGTTGTCCCTTGGTTTTCTCCTTGTATCTTCCTTGATTAGTGTTTCTTACGTTCCTCCTCCATGTTTCCTTAGTTATCTTTCTAAGGTTGGTTTCTCTCCTTTTGTGGTGAAAAGGCTTCTTCTATGTTGGGATGTGAATGGTTAGGCTAGGTTTTTGTTTTTCTCTCCTTATTTTATTTTTTAGGTTACCCTTTCTCCTATAAAGGTTGACACTAGATGGGGGGTAGTGGTTCAACTTCTGCTAACTGCGAGTGGACTTTCCAGGCTGATGATCTACATTCCTCCTCGTCCTATTGAGGTGGATCTTTCTCCTATTAAGGTGGAGAGATTGGTTGAGGAATCTTTTGAGCTACTTTTGTCTGTGCTACTAGTGGAGGTTGTCTATTCAAATGCTCTTGGGGTTTTTCTCAAACAAGTCTAGGTTCTCCTTCTTTTCCTAGTTTCTTGGTTTGTTTTGTGGGTTGAGGGAGCCTGTAAAAACCTTTTGGGTTTCTTTTGTATAAGGTTTTGGGTGCCTTTTCGTAACCCTTTTTCCCAGATTATTCCTTCAGGCTATTTTGTTGTGATCTTGGCTTTGTATGGTTGTGGGATCCTTGTTAAACCCACTTTCTTGACTAAGGATGCCTATTTTTTCCCTTCTGTTTGTGTTTCCATCAAGGGCTTGTTTGATGCTATTAATTTTCAAGGGCCTAGTTTGACTTATGTTTCGTTTTGGTTAGGTTTGGGGAATAACCCTTTGTTGAAGGTTTGGGGAGCCTTTCAAAACCCTTTGTTAAGATCAATTTTTTCTTTTGGTGGCCTAGAGACTTTGTTATAGGTTAAGGGAGCCTCGGAAAACCCTTTTTGTTGGCTGAGGGTTCCTGTTAAAACCTCCTCTATTTTTAAGATCTATAGTTTGATGATTTATAACTGTCGTTTCAACCAACTTGGTTTTTATTGGCTTACTTTTGTTGTTTGGCTGGCATCTATTTGGAGGTGGTTGCTCTATTATTTGCAACCTCTTTTGCCACTAGTTCTATAACGTTTGATCTGACATGTGAGGTTGTGGCTACGCTACTTTATGTCTTTGATGTATCTTTTTGCAACATTCCTTTGTTGGTTCCAGATCCGTGAAAAATCTGAGGGTCCAGGTTTCTTCAAAACTTGTTGTACAGGGTTTCTAGTCCCCTCAAAACCTGTTTTCCACACTAATCAAAACATATAATTTTTTTAATAAAAATTATTTTTAAAATGAGTTATTATCAATTTGATTGTTGGGAAGTTTCATTCCTTTTTAGGATTTCACATTATTCAGGATAAACAAATACTTATTAAATTATAGAATATTAAAAATTTAAGTGTAATATGTATATATTTTGTCCCTTTTCACATTAGTTGGTAATTCATTTAAAATTACTAAGGGTAATTTTTTAGATTGGCTAAATATTCCCCATGAATTGTTAGATCTAGATATGAGAAAATAAATAATTAAAAATAATTTATGGTTGGCTTAAGATTTATGATTTTTAATAATAATTATGGGATTAAGGGAGTTTATTTCCTTATTAACTGTTATAGAGTCTAAGTGTTATGCATCTCCATGTCACAATATCTAAACATATTATGGTGGTTAATTTGGAAAACTGATATCTTATAAACAAAAAAGTCTAAAAAATAGTTCCAGTGCAACTTTACTTAATCATCCATTTGTGATGAGAACATTCCAACCATTTTGATAAGAGTAGTTATACCATTCATTCAACATAAAGCAATCAATTAAAACAATTTAATCCAAATAAGTGCATATAAAGTACTCCATAATCCTTGACTTTATTACTTAGAAAACATTAAATCATAGAATGGAGATAATTACAATTGAATTGTGTCTATATATTCATATTAGCTTTTGTCAAAACATAAGAATTTTTTTTCTTCATTGAGACAAAATAGGTATAACAACTCAAAACAATTGAAATTTCCTCTAAAACCTCAAAAGCATTTAATTTATCGTTTAAAATTATATCTAATATGCTTTAGAATATAGAGATGTCATTTAACAATTCTCCTACTTTAAATGTGTTTGACAACTCAATGAGGTCACTTGAATCAAACCTTGTATGGCCAAACATATCTCTAGTCACTAATCCATACATTATGTAGCTTGTGCAAGATAATCTATGACCCAACATAACATTAACTAAGTGAACAATATTTCACTATCCTTCTTTCGCTTTGATTTTTTTTCTTCCTTCCTGTTCTTGAGTTGTTCCTTCTAGTCTAAATTTTCTAGCATAAAGACTTTATAAAATCTCAATAGTCTGACCCAACGGGGAGAATTACTTTAAAGACATCTTCCACCCAGAACTCTAAGGGAAGTCTCAATAGTCTGACCCAACGGGGAGAATTACTTTAAAGACATCTTCCACCCAGAACTCTAAGGGAAGTCTCAATAGTCTGACCCAACCTGGAGCTTGTACAAAGAAGGAATCATTTAGGTCCATCTTAGGCATTAATTTTTGCAAAGCGAGTGTTGATTTACTGATCAGCCAAGGACCATCATAGGTCACCCTTGACATGTCTTCCTTACATGAGAAAGCCATTGACAATGCCCCTTTGGACATAGTAGTGATCTCCACTTGACCTTTAAGCCCCCATTTGCATTTAGAAAATGCCCTAACAACATCAATATTTGGCCTCGGGCCCAAAAAAATTCCAACCAGAATAATTGCCATATAAGGTTAATATTATGCTCAATAATTGGATCTGGAATTTTCAATAAAAAATCTACCTTTTCCTGGGTCTAAGATATTATGAACTAGAGGGAGTGAGGACTTTCCACTGGGTTTGACACCCAATAGGGAAGTCCAAGACCGACCATTGTCCCTTTGATCAGGTCCCTGCCTTGGTATATCTTGATCACGTGATTCTCCATTTTCCCCATCAAGATCGATAGGATTGTCGCCTGCTTGTGGGTCCCCATCCACCGGTTCTTCTGGCTCAAAGGAATCCGGGCAGTCCTGAGAATCATCCTTTCCTTTCTCCCCTTGGTTCGCCTGTCCATTGCAGGGTTTCCCGCCCTGCCCTGAATTCAAATTCAAAGTCGCTCCCATCTCCCGCTCTTAATCATGTCCCACATTGATATATAAATTATTAATAGTTAATATTATTAAAAAAATGATTTTTTTTAATTTTAACTTTTAATAAAATTATTAATTAATTATAATTTATATTTAGTAAGAATTCATTTTAAACATTAATGAGAATAAAGTTAAAAACAAAAAATAATTGTGTTCTACTAAAAAAAGCATGTTAGGGTGCATTCTTCTAACTACATAGACAATTTTTCCTCCCTGAAGTTTGCATATTTTACACCTTGATTCATCTGTTTCAAAATGTTCAACGATAGGAAAAGAAAAAAAAAAAAATTTGAAATACACATAACATGAAGTAAATGGATACAAAATGTGGGGAGGGATATAGTTCTAATATTATTTCATTTTAAATATTTGGGTTTATGTTTTATCTTAGTTTTTAGATTTTATTTTATTTAAGTTTATTAAGTTTAAAAAATTAATGAGGATTAAAATTAAGATTAAGGGTAATTAATTATAATTAAGATTAAGATTAAAGATGAAAATAACCAAAAAATAAGAGTATTAATATTTTTAAATAATTATAATGAGAATTATATTTAAGATTGAGTTTATTATTATAATTATAAAGATTAAATTACAATTATAATTATAGGTTTTTAAATTAAATTGTGAAAAATTTTATTACTTGAAATATATTTGATTAATTTAAGTAAGATTTAATTTTTATAATTAAAATTATATAAGTTTATTTTAATTATATAATTATTCATTTTTAAGACTCCAACATATACAAAATATAAAAGACTATTATTTTAAAATTTATAATAATTATAAAATAACTATAAATATTTCAATCAAATACATTATAACTCTAATTCTAATAATATTTACTTCTTATATTCTATAATAGTGAATGAGTGTGTTATTCTAATACTGTGTATTATGATATTTTTTTTATATAATTAATATTATATTATATTTATTATTTCATATTATATGGTATATATTATTGAATTTAATCAAATATATATTAAATCATGATATTTGAAGAGTGATAAGGAAAAATAGAAAATGAGAGATAAATAGATAGAAATAGAGAAAAAGAAAGAGATAGATATAAAGAGGGATGGAGGTAGAATTCCAAGGAAAGAGATAAAAAAAGTGAGAGAGGAGGTAGAGAGATAGGTAACCACCTCCACATCAATTTAAAAAATCCCTTCATTTCAAGCTTTGTTCACTTAATCTAGTTTAATTCAACCAATGATTTTCTAGAATCCCTAGCTTTTTTAACCTAGATCTACATTTACTACAATCTAAATTTTTAAATATTTATTGGATCTTTTTAATTCTATAATTTTACAAGCTAATCTAAGATTTCTTTAAAAAAACTTGAATTTTAACCTCAATTCTCATTGTAGAATATTTGTTGTGTATCTGTGTACGATGTTACTAACTCATGCTAGAGGTTTCTATCTTGATTTCTCCTTTTTCCTCCCTCCTTTCATCTCTCCCTCTTTATATGTGTATCTCTCTTTCACACCTCCTCTATCTTTCCCAAGGCGTATATCTATTTCATTATCCCTCCTTTATTTTCCTATCTCTCCATATCTCTACCTCTCTCCTTTTCACTCCCTCTTTGTGTCTCTCTATTATTCACTCCATCTCTCCTACTCTCTCTCTCCCTATCACTCCTCTCACTTTCTCTAGCCTCATTATCTTGTTGACTCAAGAGATTTTATTTTGATTGTATTTAGAAGGATGAATAATTGATTCAAGATATCACTTCTCAATTTGACACTAAATAATTGATTCAAGATATCACTTCTCCATTGGACACCTTTGTTGCACAAACAACATCATTTGTTAAATGACATACCAATTATCTTCATGTACTTTACAAATTTATGGAATTAATAGACCGATTTTTTTTTTCTAATTAACTTTTAACACCTCTTCCTCTACCTATTTCACACTAATGTATGATCACTAGTTTTAATTATTTTTAAGACTTTATGCAATCAACTATTATTAAAAATAAAAATTTAAATTGCAATATGATATTAGATTATTAATGAAAAATTATTTTTAAGACTTTATGCAATCAATCACTATGGAAATGGAGGCTTATTGAAAGAAGTGGGCCTAGGCACCTATGTTGTTAGGTTAGAGTGTGTCGGTTAAGCCCCAACCCTCACTATCTTCTATAATGAGGCTTAAAATTATGATGTAAAGAATATCATAACTAGATAGTAGTAAAAAATTTCAAATAATCAATGCATAGAAATGAGTGGATATGGATATCAAATAAAGTACACAATTTTGAAAAAGAAAAATGATGTAACATGACATCTTTATAGATAATTCTTAAATATTAGAAAATATAATTTTTAATAAAGATTAGAATGAAAACGTTTAAATAAATCTTAAGGTGAGGTGTTTCTGTAAGATTGAGAGCATAAGATTCTAAGTTCAAAAAGAAAATATATGCCCTTGAAATTTATGTATACAACAAAATCGTTGTATGCATAAATTCCGTGAGCTCGTAGAGTTTATTAAAAAACTTTCACCTTCATGTCTGTCTCAGCAGACCGCATATTTAGGAAAGCTCTTTCTCCATCTCTGCCCCCTTCCATGCGCTTTCACAGACAAATCATAATCATTCATTTTTCGTATAACCGATGAAAGTTGTGAGTCTTCCCTCTCCTTTTTCCCTGTGGCTACTTTGACAAAAGTATAATAATCCATAGAAATAAAATGCACCTCAGATGTGGATGCTCGTTTGTCATAAGCTGTGAATTTCTCAGAAAGAGAGCAGAGGCAGGTGAAAACTGACGACTTGGTTGCGAAAGCGCATGAAACACGACTCCATTATGGCCTTATTGTCCAACAAACATCTAACGATAGACAATTATGGTCACCAACCAACATCTAACGATAGACAATTATGGCCACCAACAATGAAGTCTAACACGACTCCTTCCATGCGCTGTCGCAACAAAGTCATCAGTTTTCTCCTATTTGTTTTCACATGGATACGAGAAAGCAATAAAATGCAGCTCAGATGTGGATGCTCGTTTGTCATAAGCTGTGCATTTCTCAAAAAATGCTCTGATTAGAAAGAGAGTAAAGGCAGGTGGGGACAATCTTCACTCTTTCATGGGAAAAAATGCTCAATTTATATGGCTTTCCATGTAAAATCGTCTTGCTTTCCCGTATCCACGTGAAAACAAATAGGAGAAAACTGACGACTTGGTTGCGACAGCGCATGGAAGGAGTCTTTTTAGATTTCATCATGAACCTTTTTGTTCTTACTAGTTTAATTTTGAATTAAACAAATTGAATTTTTTTTTAGTGAATATCATTTATTATATGAGCAAACCACAATATCATCCTAGATTCACTAAATGTGAGGATTGGAATAAACTTTGAGTAATGTTTATAAGCATAATGTTTACTTGTATTTTTCAATTGTATTTCTAAGGATGGTAGTGATAATAGGAGCTAGAAATATCCCATTAGATATCAGAGGAAATATTGATCAAAGTGGTTTTGGACTTTTTAATGTTAAATAAATTGTTCAATTTCATATATTTTTAGATTTCCTGTATTGATTTTTATTTAAATTTCTTCTTTTTGCGATTCACATATTATATATGATGCTGAAATTAAAAAGAGCTTAAGAGGAATAAATGATAGACAAATTCTATAGTACAAAATAATGAACTTCAATTTTTTTAGGAGATTGACAAAAAATTCAAGAAAGATAAATTGAAAAGAAGTGGAAGAAAATTAAGTAAAAATAGTTTATTTTAGAAAGATCTAGTAAAAAGAAGAGGAATATTGATAGAGGAAAATGAAAAGAATGAAGGAGAATGAATGAATGTCATTACATGGAAGAAATTTTACTTAGATAGAATGAATGTCATTACATGGAAGAAATTTTACTTAGATAGAATGAATCTCATTACTTTATAGCATCCTCCCCGTTAGTGCCAATTTATGGGAGTTTTGCATTAAGCCATGGATATCCTTCGAAGGATAAATTCAGCTTTTCTAACCTCAAACTTTGGCTATTGTGAAACATAGGGGTGTTATTAAAATAAATTTTCATAAAGAGATAGTAATGTAAATTATAATCATCACGAATTATTCTCCATAATAAATAGTTAGATATTAGAAATGGATCTTGTACATACTAAAAATCATTTGATGTTGCATATGCTGAAAATATTACATTCAACATTATTATTTTCAAAATCATGTATGTTCACAAGGGGCTGCACATACCTAGTAATTTATCTTGGAAGCTTAGACCAAAATTCTATTTATGTTTGTCACATCCAAAATCATAATAGAATTCCACAGTTTTAAAATGCTTGTAGTATACAACTACAAAAAATGTGATGACATTCTTCTATTTTCCATCAATAAAATCTTGTGTGCTTGCAATAGGATCTTGGACAGTTTCAAGCTATGTTATCAACCATGTAAAAATTATGTTCACTATACTAAATTTTCTCCTTTTCTCATTCATTTTTCCTATCCAAATCATCAAACCAATTTTGACAGTTGATATTTTGTGGCATTGGTGGAAACATAGGTGTTTTATTGGAGATATTTGGCCTTCTCATCACATTCATACATTCATTCAAGTATCTTTTTTGACAAACAATGTGACCAGATCCATCCTATAGGGAAAAAATGATGAACACTTGGATAGTCTTTAATCCAAGTTGGGATGATACATGTCTACTCTTGACCTTGTTAGACAAGTCCTCTAAATTCTTATCAATGAAATTAGGTGTTGCTAAATTCTTGCAACTTGTGTGTTATCTACAACTTTGTTTATTTTGATGCATGTTCATCTTTATTTTCAAATCCCTATAAAACTGAAATAGACATATTTAAGCAATTATATAATCAAATTAACAAGAACCAAAATAATAAAAATATGGTTATAAATTCACATATGTATGTGTAGAATAATCCTCCAACATTTGGCAATTTTCATTATCTATAATCCCATCAAATTTATTAATTAACTTCATTAACATTGCAAAACATTTAAAACACATAGTTTGCAAAGAATGATATAGTAATTAAATATAAAAAAAATCATGTTTGTCAAGTACCAAATGATTAGAGACTTTGGTGGGGTATCCTTCTTCAATAGAAGAAAATGTGCTAGCAAAATTATCAAGGTCTACATGCAAGAACATTAGATAGATGTTGTATTTGTCTCCTCCTCATCAAGTTCACCTTCATTAAATGCTCTCACATGTATCATTGCATTGAATTTTTTTAAGAGCACATAGATAGATCAAGTGAGGAGCTATACACATCATATTAAAAATTAGGATTGCTTTCACTTGATCATTAGTGTCATTGAATGTAACATGGTTATTTGAAATGTTCAAGGCCCAAACCCAATAATTTTTTTCAATCTTCTCAATAACAAAGTTTCTATATGTAACATTCTTAATTACATCCCTATGCAGTTTCTTTCTCAACTAGGCCCTATTTAGCATGCATGACCTGCTACATCTTATTTTGCTCATCACAACCCAATTCAACATATCATTTCAACTTTCCCTCCTTATTCAGTACCTTAGGTTTGAATTTCATCCTATTTTAGAGGGAGTGTGGCATCAAGGGTACCCCGCTCACCTTAGTTTGTCCCCGAATTTAAATTACGCAACAATCAGGTGGATTTATTAGGAAATATTTTACCGTATCGACCTACTCATTTTTGCACCCCACAATTATTGGGAGAGGTATATAAGAAAGGTTTCCTCCCTAATTTTGGTAGAAAATAAATATACAAATGATAAAGTATTCAAGCATTCAAATATTCAACATTCAAGGAATTTCATCCCACCATATTCTTCATTGTGACAATATTCAAAAACCTTCATGCAAGCATGTCTTTTATGATCTTATTTTAGGACTTTTGTGTGGAGTCATGTTATCACATGAACATTCATGATCATCTTCAAAGAAGCATTTACATCATCAAGCTACAAGACATTTCCATTTTTAGATCTATCCTCTACTACTAAATGACATGGTTTCCTTTCAAGTTCATTTCAATTCTATTTCAACGTTAATTCTAAAAATGGGTTTTGACTTAGAAAAATCTCTTTCTCACCAACAATTTACTCTCTTTTTTGTGTGCATGAATAGGTGACAAATCTATGGGAAGATGTGTAGAATCATCAGATAGAGATTTATAGTTTGTAGTTTGTTCGATCTGAAACTTACAAGAGTCGGCAGATTTGGGCAATTGAGTCCCTGGAGTAGGCCGAGCTGGGCAACTAAGTCCTTATTATTTTGGCTCAAATTTATCTATATTACTACATACTTTTTTGGAATTGAGTTATCAATCCATTATAGTCTTGTACACATAGAAACAACTCAATTCTTCATCCTAATTCACGTTTCTTCATCTATCATTTCTATAGTCACTTTCAACTTGTAATGGTTTAATTTGGAATAAAGGTCAATTAAGATAATAAAACCACTAGTGATCCAAATTAACCAAGACAATATGGAAAGAGGGGTAAACCTCAATCCAAATAAGGAAAGGGCTAGAAATCTGATTAGGTTCACCTACTCTTAAGGTTTCTTCTTTCCAATGTTGAAATGAAATTTGATGATTGTAAATTAGGACAAAGTGACAGATAATTGAAGTAAGTTGTTGGAAATGGATAGCTACAAGTACCCTATGGATCTACCAATTGAGATTTGGGTAAAAGAAGATGTTTAGAACCCATTCTTAGAAGTTCAACCTAAATTTTTGTGTCTAGGTAGCACAGATTCACCCTAGTCCTTTGGATTTTCCTTTGTCGAAAGCTGAACCTATTTGTCACTGTTGACTCTATCAGAATTCTCGACTACAACTCCTGCACCAATTTATTGCATATAAAAAGAGATAAAAACATTTGTGATAGGGGTTTGCCTAAGTCAAACCTTGATTTAGGAATTAACGTTGAATCAAATAATGTAAATATTGAAGTAAAAGTTAAGGAGAAATAACTAAAATCTATAATTATTTATAGATGATGCAATGTTCTTTGAATATAGTCACAAATGTTGAATTTGATGGCATAAAAAACACATGAATATTAAAATCCGTAATCACACACACATGCATGCATGAAGATTGATGTAACTTTTCTCAACAATTATTGAAGGATGAAATTGAACTTTGAATTTCTAAAAATGCATGATGATGAATTCTTCATGGACAGATGTATATTGGGGATTGATAATTGATGCAAAATGAATTAATAGCATGTCTTTATATAGGGTTCCCTAGGTAAATTAATGATTAAGTTTACCTCCCACAGTCAAGTGTAGCCATGGGGAGTAAACTGTTTTGGAGAGGGGGAGTATCTACCACATTCCAAATTGGGTCCACATTAAAGGGGAATAGGGAATCTTGGGGTTCCCTAGTCCAAAACCAATGTGCTCCATGCCCTGGTCCTCCAAAATCAAGACAAACCAATCAATAGGAAGGGGAGGACAAATTTTGGGATGGGGCCCACCCAGTGGTGTCAACCGGTGACATCAAGTTTGGAGTAAAATGGGGCCAAAACAACCCTAGGAGAGATGAAAATGGGACATGCTAAAATAGGAGCATAAATATGTGGTGTAAATTGGACTAGTTACAATTTACAATGCTACATTTAGCCCAAAAGTTAATGGGAGTATGAGCCTATGCAAATACTAACAATAAAATAGAAATATGAGAGAGGAGCAATTAGGAGCAAGATCACAAGGAGATAAGACATCACTAATTTTGAGGAACCAAGCCCCCAATCTTAGGATCTTAAATCACAAAATCACATGCAAGGACACACAAGACGAGACAAAGACAAAAACACAGAACACAAAGGGTTAGTCCTAAAAAATAAAAAGGTTCCAAGTCAACTAGTTTAAGAGACCTTGGTAATCAAATGTCTCAGCCACTAATATAATTCTCAAAATGGTATCGCAAAAACATAAGTGTTAACATAAAAAGAGCAAGAGCATGCATCAAATGATGAACAATTATTTGCTGATATCAAAGCTGTGATCTCATTAGGAAGAGAGAGGAGAGAAAACGGATGCCACAAGATACTAGATAGTAAGATGTGCTATGTTAGGTGGTTCATGTTGGGGAGGAGATTTAGAATAGTCTAGTCATGTTTTGCTAGTTCCACTCACCCTACTACATATGCTATTGTATGGTTTTAGGGGTTATTCATCTCGTATAAGACTTTTTTTTATAGTTTTGAGCATGTAACAACATGTATAAAACATGTAATAAAAAAACAAATATGTCTAGTTTCAGGAACATCTTGTATAAGACTTTTTTTTTTCTCGAGCATGTGTATCCCATATAATACATCAAATAAAGATTTTTGGTTTCGGGCATGTAATAGCTTGTATAAGAATTTTTTTTTTATCTAGTTTGAAGAATGAACACCTTGTATAAGACATATTAAAATGCCACATCTAGTTTCAGTCATGAAACATCTCATATAAGACATTGTTTTGTCTGATTTAAAGAATGAACACCTTGTATAAGACATACAAAATATAGTATAATATAGTACAAAGAGGGTGATTCTTTCATGTATTCTTGCATCAAACTCTCCTACATCGTCTTCATCTTCCTTTATGTAGCACTTGCTTCCAAATATTCTAAAGTACTTGACTATAGGAGGTCTTCTAGTCTAGAGTTCAGAAGGTGTCTTTGTGTGATTCACTTTGATTATTACCTTGTTAAGAAGAAAAACAAAATTATGCACAACTTTTTGATATACATTAAGGCAAGTTAACATCTCTCAACATAGTTGTAGCCATCTAAACAATAGTCCTATTTTTCCTTCCAACTTCACCATTCTACTGAGGAGTCGTTAGAGCATTGTATCCTTTATACTTTAAATTTATCTAATTCTTTATACTTTTCGCTAAGAAAACAGAAACTTATGATGGCCACAACACTTATTTACCATTGAATCGCTTAGTTTCTTCTATCCTGAACAACTATGGGCAAAGTTACCATTATTTTTATTCAAGGTAAATCACTCATAATGGAAAGAAAAGAAACTTCTTCATATCAAAATTCTTGAGGAAGATGTTAGGTAGGATATATGGAAGTTGTTTGGGCAAGTCAGGTTTAACATTTGTGGAGGTTGAAATAATGGTTATATGCTTGTTCACATGGAGCACTTGTTGATGGTTGAAGTTTTGAAAACTTTCATAGTTCTATTTGTAATGGTGCATTGCTGATAATACATGGTGATAGATGCTTTTGGAGGCTAGGTTTTTCCCTCATGAGGGTTTTCCAAGGTATATCTTGTGTGTTTTTTTATGGAAATGTTCTATATTCTTTGCATTTGGATTCTATGTTTATTTGATTGGAATCTTGAAATTATCATATGTATGGATGCAAGTTTTCTTTTAATAAAATAATTGATTTAATTATTCTTGAATATTTTGAAAGATACTTGCATCTAAAAATAGGTTTCAATTAGTTGAATTGGCTTGGTGTGCTATAAGGATCAAAGATTCATAAAATCTTTCTAGTCTAAGTTGGTGAAATATCAAGATATTTATCTTTTATGATTTTTTTTAATCCATTAAAGATTGTATTTTTATTTTTATATGAGCAAAATGAATATTTAGCATCCATTTTATTATTTTTGAAAAATTAATCTTCAGAGTTCATTAAGAGAGTTATCTATTAATTTGTAAACTCAAAAAGTAAATTGAAAAAGTAAATTTTTTAGATTCTTAAATTATTCAAAAAAATTTATGTTATAGGTAGTTCTAAAACTAAAAGGAGACTAAAAATATTAGACATAATAATTGTTTCATGACTATATTTTACATTTAGTTTTCTTAAGAATTATTTTATGAGTTTGGTCTTCTTAATTATGTTAGAAAAATGAGATAGTTACAAAGAATATAACACAACATAGTTAATGCAACACCTGAAAGTGGGAGATTGGTAGAATATTGAATAAAGGATAAACAAAAATGACACCTAGAAGAGGGATATTCAATTGGATTATTTAAAAAATAGGGTTTTCTTAGTCATTGGAAATAAGCATCGTTAAGGACTTGAACAATTTTTAAAATCAAAAGAGAGCTTTTTTTTTTTAAATCTAGAAAGTATTGTTGAATATTTTGAAGAGGCTTGCAATTAGAAGAAGGATTCAATTATTTAGAAAACTCACACCTAAAAGAGAGAGATGTATTTCAATTATTTTTTAAAAAGGGTTTTCCTATACATTGGAAATATGCATTGTTAAGGACTTGAATAGTTTTTAAAATCAAAAGAGAGCATTGTTTTAAAATGTAGAAAAGGATTATTGAATATTTTGAAGAGGTTATACTTAGAAGAAGCATTAGATTATTTAAAGTGTTTTGGTGTCCTCTTGAGACCAAAGATTCATCAATTTTTTAATTTTTTTTTGATGAATATGTCTTCTCTATTAATAAGAAATATTAAAGTACATATTCACAAAAAAAGGTCGAGGTATACAAGATCACCCCGCAAGAGTCACTCGGCCAGCAACTGAAAATAAAAAACAACAACAAGCTATTCATCAAAAAACTTCCTCAGGCAGCCAAAGCAGTGGCAGCTGAGGGAGGAGGATTTGGGTCACCTTTTTTGCCCCATACACCAATGGGGTCAGGAGTCGGGTCTAGCACAAACCACCCATCTTCAGGATCTCTTTCAATTTCTCCTTCCTCCTACCAAGGAGGCAAGATCGCCAAAGCCAATCGAGGAAACTTGGAGGTGGTGACAGAGGGCCACCCAGAATCAGCGTCAGGAGGAGCAAAAGGACATAGGAGCATCAGAGGGCCACCCTGAGCCAGAGCCATGCCAGGGCGGGGAAGCCAAGTGGCAGCACCAAGCAACATCTCTCCCACCCGAGGGAGGGCAGGGAGGCCGAGACCGCGAGGACTGAGAGCAATGAGTAGAGGAGTTGGGACCGCGCTGACGACCATGGGGTGGAGTACAGTCGATAGAGTCCGGCGGTACTCGGCCAATTACCCCAGTGTTGAAGGAGCTCCAGAAGGTGGGCCACCTTGTCAACTTGAACCTGAATCTGCATTAATACATTGTTACAAAGACAAGCTTGAATCATAGTTTGCAAAATATATATGTATTCATCTTTTAGGGTTTCTTTTACTACTTTATATTAATAAAAGATAAGTTCTCATATTGTACATTCAAGATAAATATGTTTCTTCTCCTTATAATGTTTTATTTAAAAATGGAATTCAAACATTATTGATGGAGATATATGTATTACATTGTTGACTACAAAAATTGAAAAAAAATAAATTGGGTTATTCAATTATTAGGAGGTTCTTATATTGTTCATAGCTATAGTGTGGAAATGAAAAATTTTAGATATGAGAATTGTATTTTTATTGTGTTTCTAATTGACCCTTCTAAGGAACCATTTTATGAGTTTGGTCTTCTTCACTTTTTTAAGAAATGATGAGAAAGTTAGGAGATTTGAACTATAAATAAAATTTATTGTACTTAACGTAATAACTAAGAGATGGATGTCAAGCTAGCTATGTATACATGAATATGTAATATAGTATTTAAAAATATGGATTAATTTATATGATAAAGATAATTTTTTAAGTTTTTATTATTACAATTAGGAGTATAAAACATACTTAAGGAAATTAATACAATGCACAAAACATAAACTTAAAATTTTAAAAAATGATATTTTTATTCATTTTGTTTTTATCTTACTACACTTTCTTATGTGATGCATTATCCTACCTATGTAATTTTTATAGCTATCATCTATTCTAAATCAATGATTTCATTCAACATATACTTACATTATCATTAAAATAGCCTTTTCAAAGTATAATGTTTTATCTATTATTTAATAATTTTACTATACAAAACTAATTTACCTCTTCCTTATTTGATTCACTAAATTTGCTAGATTTTCTATTGTCTCTCATAGAAAAATTTTCATTGGCTATTATATCTATCTAGTCTCTAACATCTAGAAATAATATTTCTATATCCTCTTTCTTTCAGATTACCTTCTCCTTTTTTCCCAAAGCATCATTCTTCCTTTTTTTCCCCTTAACTAGAAGTCTTTTAGCTCTTATACCCATCCTCAATATGAATAGTCATTAAATTTTTTTGCATAAGGGTTGTCATCTCAGGGAGGAATAATAAAATAACCCCATAGGGAATATGTGCTAAGTGAAATTGCCACATAACAACTATAAAAGTTCTCCTACCAACAAAAGGTAGAACACCATGAGCAGGAATAAGTATTGGTCAAGTAAAATATCAAAAAATATTCCTTGTTAAGATCATACTATCACAAAAAAGTGGGACTGAAAAAAGGAAATAACTTGATAAAAGTCTAAATTTAAAAAGTCAAATGCAAACGAGAAGATTATCGAATGAAATAATTTACAAAAAAAATAACAAATCATAGCTAGGAAAAATATTCACTCCAATAGAGTTCAACAAGAGATGATGTATAAAGGCAACTAGTTGCTCAAAATGGAATATTTGGTGAAGATCAATGTCTATAAAGAAGTTATCATGGATAATAAATGAAAATAAAAGAATGTAATGTGGGAAGAAGGGATAAATGTGATGCGGAGAAAAGGTGAACCTCACTCAAAAAAAAAAGGAAATACTCCTATAACCCTTCAATGGGATCAACTCTGAGACCCAACACCCACACTCAAGACCTCTCAATGTTACTCCATAACTTTTGTGTGTGTGTGTGTTTGAGTCTTATATTTTTTGTCATGGTATTGCATCAGCAATTATTATTACATTCAAATAGCATTGCATCATCAACCATTATCAATTGTAGTACTTCTGAAGTATATCATACAACATTTATTTTACTATTTCTATTATAATTTTAATTCAATTAGGGTTAATTCCGAACTTAGGGTTTGACCTAGGTAAACCCCTATCCAATTTTTTTTTGTATTTCTATGTGTCGATGGTGGATTTAAAAGCTATATGTGAAGATTGAGACTGAAGAAATGACAAAAAATAGGTCTATCTTTTCTAGAAGGAAAAATTGGAGGATTGGGGAAAATTTCCCACATTGGTCTCGAGAATTTCTATAAAAATCTAAGAAAATATTCTTGACAACATTTTGACCTTGCAACCTATTTCATGTCTACATCTAATCACTTTGGGACTTAGAAAAAATTTACCTCAGTCTCACATTTCTGAGCTAAATTTTTAGGTGTGGATCCTCCTCTATTTACTTTGCTCATATCTAGCTTTGTGTCACTGTATTGCATATGTACCTTACTATTTATGTTTATTTTAGTTCATTTTCCATTACCTAGCACTCAAATACATTCCAATCAATTCAACTAAAAAAATGAAAAAGAAATTGATTTGTGTTCAATCCTTTTATATTGGATCAATTTAGTTCTTCCTTCCTTTAATGTCTTCTTTGGAAGGTTAGCTCATTTCCTAGTGTAGACACTTAAAAATAATTATTTTAATTATTTTTTAATTCCTCACATAATTAATTAATTAATTATGTTAATTAAAATTCTTCTCAATATTAATTAAATATAATTAATATTGTCACTATAGCATATGATTGATTTATTTAATAAATCAATCCCTTTCTTTATTCTTCTAAAAAATCAAATCCTCACAAATCTTCCTCTTAGCTAATTAATTTCAATTAATTAGTTAACCTACATGATTCCTACAAATCATCTTCTTAATTCATCATTAACCTAATAAATTCTTCTAGAAACTCCCTAAACTCACTTAACATTATTCTTTTAGTCAAATTCTCCTACAAATATAAATCCCACCTAACATTTCCTCTAATTCCCCTCCTAATGAGTCGTTAATGGCTAATCATCATGATTAGCCACAAAGTCAACTCTTTGTGCTTTCATCCAGCCACTAGCTTTAAATGCTCTTTTTCTAGATGAATGTAAGATTTTCGAAATCTCACATTCCTCTAGGCATTTCCCTCTCCCAAGGAATTTTTAATTCCTTTTTATTCTTCTAATCCCCATAATATCCATTTTTTTGAGAATTTTTAATTCCTCCAATGCATCTTGTAGAGTGTGGAGATATGAAATGCCTTTAAGGCATATTTCTTGGTCTCCACACCCTCTCTTGGACCTTGTGTGACCTCACAAGTAAATCTTAGCCCTTCATCTCGAGTTCATCCTCGCCATCCGTTTTCCTCTCCTCTTCCTATAAAATAGGGTTCCATCCCTTCATTCAAAACATCTTGAAATTCAGTAAGCTTACGCTGCCCTTTTGAGCCCAGGAAATCATCTTAGCAACTTGATCATCTTATCCTTATCATTCATCCTTATCATTTGTGCACAATATTGGAGAGCCATCCACATCCAGCAATCAAAGGAGCACATCAAGTGGAGCATTATCAAGGGGCGCCTTCACTTCATCAAGCTCAATCTGAAGGAGAAGGTAAAATAGCAAGGTGAAATGGTCTTTTTATGATATTTTAGCATTCTGCATGTTTATTTCATTATGTTTTGATCAGTTTACCTTTCAAATCTATTTTTCCCTCTTCATTTTGGCATGCCCGGTGGGACTCACATCCCTGAGAACTAATGTTATTGCTTTTTTTAAGGGTTTTGTGAGTTGTGAGACACAGGTTCCAGAATAGCATGATTTGTTGTCTGTTCTGTTTTAGTATAATCTATGCTAAAGTAGGAAAGTATGCTCTTGTCTATATAGATAATCAGAAATCTATACTTTTCACTTTTCTATTATGTTTAGCACGACTGTATGCTCTGACCGCAGGAAAGTGTGAAAATAGGAGAGTATGCTCTTATCTATCTAGATAATCAGAAATCCAGACCTTTGACACTTTTCTATCTGTGTAGTGCTACTATCTGCTTTGTTAATCTATCTGAAAATTTTAGGCGCTAACTATAGTCTGCATTTAATTTATTTATTTCCTGTTATCTGCTCTGTTTAAATATAATCTGTCTGCCCGCAGGAAAGTGTGAAAGTAGGAGAGTATGCTCTTGTCTATCTAGACAATCAGAAATCTGGACCTTTGACATTTTTATTTTATTCTGTTTAGTGCGACAATTTGCTCTATTAAATCTAGGGTTTCTGTCTGCTTTGTTAAATCTAGGGTTTCTATTTTGTTAAATTTAGGGTTTCTGTTCTATTAAATTTAGGGTTTCTGCTTCGTTAAATCTAGGGTTACAAAAAAAAAAAAAAAAAATCTTTTCTGTTTTTTCGCCATATCTTCTTTATCTTGACTCCATTTCCCTTTAAACTTCACCATATTCTCTACATTGTCATTTTCCACATTTTCTTCCTTGGAGGCCTTATCTCAAAAATCCACTTTTTGAAGCCCAAAATCCCATATTTCTCTATTTTTAGGGTTTGCCATAACTTCTTCCATTTTCATCCAATCACCTCCAAATTTTTCCCATATTATCCATCTTCAACTTTTGCTTCTTTGTCCCTCTTGGACAAATTTTCCCATTCCTTCATCTCTCCTCCAAAATCCCCATTTTTTCGCTTGCATATCCCTTAGAAAGTGGTAAAATCCTAGTCAAACCCCATTTACCCATCAAAGCTTTCTTCAAATCCACATTTGTCATTAGTAAAAAAGTTTTTATTCATGATTTTCTATTTATTCCCAAAAAATAAAAAAAAATTAATATTTTTGTCATTTTGTTGATTTTTTGCAGGACGCTTGTTGAAGACTATTTTTCCAAACTACTAATCAAGTTGTTTTGCAGGACGCTTTTTGAAGACTCCATTTTTCAAACTACTAATCAAGTGGTTTTGCAGGTTGCCTAGCTGATTCAACCAAATATTGTGCATTTATTTAAATTAGGCACCTAGATATTAATTAAAATGGAATGAACCATTGTCTTATGTGTCTTTAAGAAAAGCGTAAAGGTAGGAAAGTATGCTCTCGTCTTACTAGACAATCAGAAATCCAGACCCTCCAACCTTTTCTTGTTTGATTGTGTGTTTATCTCTAGTGGGCTTGCCCTCTCAACTTTCTCTTTGAGAAGGTAAGAGGGGAACGACCCAAGTGAGTACACCCAGACCTAGGGTTCCCAACTCACTATAATAAATAGGCCATTGACTACGAAAGGGTTAATGTTTGGGGCTATATGAGAGTTCACTCTCACATTGGGTGCTTAGTAGGATCCTAGAGATCTCAATCATGCTTGCGTGACTACGAAGTTCTTGGTGCTTCGTTGGGCTATAGGCCTCAATTGCGCTTGCGCAACTTCGAAGGGTAGCTCCTAATGGGAAGAATTAATAAACACCTTGTTCATAGTAGCCAAAAACCCTCTAGTCATTGGTGCAGGAGGTCAGACCTCTGAAGCGGCCCATATTCTTACGACCCTTAGTAGAGACACAAAGTTCGCCATGAGGAGTTTTCATGGGAATTGATGCTTGGCTACCATGAGAAGTGAGTGTCATGGAGGGGAGCCAGTGGGGTCAAGCATCTAAGTGTCCGCTCTAGGTAAGCGTAGATGGGAAACTAATTGAGATTCAATGACTATTGTCCTTGCCAACCTTAAGAATGTTGTATATGAGCATGAGTGTCTTTGAGATAATATGCATTTAATCATTGTGTTTGCTTTGTTTGATACATACTTGCCAAGAGTAGACTAAAAACACATCACTATCCCCAAAAAACTTTGCAAAAATATTTGTCAAGACACAAACAAATTGTCCAAGTTATTACCCACACCAAGTTCAAAATTGCGTCACAACTCCATCTGTCCCATTTTTCATAAGCCTAAGAGAGAAGCTAAGAGTTTTTCCTCTACGTCAACATTTAAGTTTGTCCCTTGAAACACCTACTATCATCCAAATCAGGGTGGTCATATCCCTTCATACAACTTGCCATTTAAATAGACCCTTCATGTTCATGCCAAAGACAACCTAGTCATCAAGTTTTCTTCTAAACCATCACTACCATACCTTCTTCATCAATCATCCTCAAATTTCTTAAGTCCTTTCATCCTCAAATTTCTTAAGTTCTTTCATCACAAATTTCTTAAGTTCTTTCACCCACAAATTTCTTAAGTCCTTTCATCACAAATTTCTTAAGTCCTTTCATCCTCAAATTTCTTAAGTCCTTTCATAAAAAATTTCTTAAGTCCTTTCATCCTCAAATTTCTTAAGTCTTTTCATCACAAATTTCTTAATTTTTTTCATCCTCAAATTTCTTAAGTCCTTTCATCACAAATTTCTTAAGTTCTTTCATCCACAAATTTCTTAAGTCCTTTCATCCTCAAATTTCTTAAGTCCTTTCATCACAAATTTCTTAAGTCCTTTCATCACAAATTTCTTAATTCTTTTCATCCTCAAATTTCTTAAGTCCTTTTATCACAAATTTCTTAAGTCCTTTCATCCTCAAATTTCTTAAGTCCTTTCATCACAAGTTTCTAAAATCCTTCTATCATAAATTTTCTAAGTCATTTCATCACATTTTTCCTAAGTTTTTTCATCACAAATATCATGTATGGTCGCAACTCGATCCCAAAAGAAAAAGATGGCTGATTAACAATATGGCATGCCAGAAATTGGTGTCCTATATGAATATCCCACGCAAGATCATACACAAAGTGGGCAACCAAGCGATCAAGATCAAAGCCAAAATCTTGACATGGTTAACCAAGATGAACTTTGTCCGGAAGTGCAAACTTTCCTAGCGGATTCTTATAACCAAGAGATGATAGAAAAGTTTATTAAACACAATCCTACTGCAACTCTGAAAACTCTTCTTGAACATGGAGCTCAACTTCCACCTGAATTTAATAGATCCACTCTCGTCCAACAACCACAAGGAGACCTCACTCCCACACAAAGTGCTACACCTACTATTCAAACTCAATCAATTGGAGCCCCATCAATCATCCAAGCCCAATCAATGCCACCCGCGACACCTCCCACCACGATCTCCATCCCCCCTTCTTCCTCCTCACCATCCATACTACTATCAAATCCAATCTCATCCATTCTCCAACAAACTTCTATACCACCTCCTTCTATTCAACCACATATTTCTATTCCACAAACTTCCCTTTCTCCCAACAATGTCGCAAATTTTATCCAGACCGCATTCAATCCTGTCACAATAGTTGGCGGATCGCAACCAACTATCACACGAACCCCAACAACATTGGTCATCACATCCCACGTTCCCACTTCCTCATCATATCAATATATTGGTGGTGGTGCACCTTCTTTAGTTCATCCAATTCTTGGGGCAGATGTAATTCATCAATATCAAAGTCCACAACAAGACCTCATCAAGGAAATTCAAGACATGAAGAATATCATCAAAAACATGAAAGAAAAGACTAATAAAAGGAAAGCTTACTCATTCGAAGAGTTTTTCCCTTGTCCTTATGACCCATCTATATTAGTTGCACCGTATCCCCTGGGATTTGAGATCCCTAAATTCACCAAGTATGAAGGCAAAGGAGACCCCCGCGACCATGTCCGTGAATTCCACATCTTATGCCAAGAAGTCTCCTATAGTGACCTTTATCTTCGCAGACTCTTTCCCAAGAGTCTCATGGGAGACGCCCTGGCATGGTTCTCATCTTTACCACGAGGTTCCATTGTCTCTTTTCCAGACTTGGCAGAAAAATTTGTGGCCCACTATGCATACAACATGGGTAATGATGTTTCTATGATGGACCTATGTAATACAAAACAAAGGCCTGGAGAAACCTTCGCCAATTTCCTACAAAGATGGCGACATCTTATCAAAAAATTCCAGTGGGACATGCCAGAACAACATCAAATTGAACTATTTCAAAAGAACTTGGTGCCTGAACTTTCAAGACCTTTAATATCTCAATATATCAAATCCTTCCAAAAATTGACTGATAAGGGCCTTGCCCTCGAACGTGTCTTGTTGGAGGAAGGAACCTTGAAACATTACCAAAAGTCATGACAAAGTTCTTCCTCTTATCATAACGACAAGCCAAAATTCTGGGCTCAAAATAAAAACATGGTCAATGATGGTGTAACTGATGTGAAGCGGGTCCAAACCATGGCCACTCCCCCAAAATCCACCACCAATATTCATCAATTCAACAATCAAAATAATTCAAATCAATCTCAAAAACCTCACAACAATGTCTCAATCCAAGGACGACCACCTCGATTGAATAACAGGACTCCAAGAGATTTCACTCCTCTTGCTGAGCCTATTGAAGTGGTGTTTCAAAAACTTGTCCAAGCAGGTATAGTGGTTTTTCCAATCACTTGCCCGTTTGATCCCAATCAACCTAAACCAAGATGGTATAATGAAAATGAGTATTGTGAATACCATCGTATCAAGGGACATGATACATGAAAGTGTATGAAACTGAAGATCTACATACAAGATCTCATTGATAGAGGTGAGATTGAGGTAGCAAATGTAAAACCTGGTAATAACAATGACAAACTCAAAATGTACCAAGAACCCTTCCCAAAGCATGATAAAGGAAAAGGCTCATCATCTAACGTAATGGATTATGACTATGTTAATCACGTAACCAGTTTTGATTTTTTAGTAAGTCGCACTGAACCTGTAGACAATCATGTCAATGTCATAACCATCTAAGGAGTTAATCCTCCTTCTTCCCAAAGCAGACCAAACCTGGCTAGAATAGTCATTCAAGGTGCCACACCTTCCACCTCCCATTTCCAGAATGACTGTAATGCAACTACACGCCGAGGAAGAGTCACCATCCAAGGAGTTCCTCCCCCACCAAACCCTCCACCCATGTCTTCCACCCACCAATATGACCTCCTTGATCAACTTGGGAAGACACCTGCACAGATCTCCATTTTGGAACTTCTCAAGACTTCTCCTATCCATAAAGAAATTTTGGAACAAGCCCCTCTCCAATCATGCGTTCCTGATAACATCAATGCCACCCAATTTCAAACCCTCATTGGAAACCTTGTTGCCCAACAACACATTGTATTTAACTCCAAAGATGCTCTCGCAGATGAGGACCATAACAAACCTTTGCACATCGAAGCTCTCATCCACAAGCACAAGGTCAAATGTATCATGATAGACGGTGGATCCGAGCTTAATCTGTGTATATACAAATTGATAAAACAATTGGGACTTTCTGAGGATCTGATAGACACATCAGGAAGGATCACAATAAAGGCATATGATGATGCAGAAAGAATTTCAAAGGGTGTGATCACCTTACCTCTTCAAGTGGGCCCCATTACAATTGAAACCCCTTGCCAAGTACTAGATCTTGATCTCCCCTACAACATTCTCCTCGGGAGGCCATGGATTCATTCCTTGTAGGCCATACCCTCCACCTATCACCAATGCATCAAATTCCCCTATAATGGAAGAGTGATCACTATCAAAGGTGATCCCCAACCTTTTCAATATTGCAAACTATTTGAGGGGAAGCATCCATATCATTGCCCACTAAATAGACCTTCGCCAACGCTTCCATCTGACACATCAAATGTTGCCTCCACATCATCCCAACCAAATAATCAAATCAAGATCTTGGATAATGGCTATGGAGAATACAAAGTGGAGGACGTCTTATTAATAGGAAACCTCCCTCTCTCTCCTAAGTCATTTGGCAAACCAAAAGAACTAAAAAAGGACCCGAAAACAATCATGCAATGCCAAAGCACCACCTTCCAGCAATGGGGCCCACTTGATAACGAGAACCTCGAAGCAGATATCTCTTCATGGTTGTACCGGGAAGAGGATGATGATCCAACAAGAATATCCAAAGAAATGTATCCAAAAGCATTTGCCATAGTTGAAAAAATGGGTTACAAAGGACACGGTCTGGGACTAGAGGAGAAAGGAAGAAAAGCACCCATAAATCCTATCTCCTACAGATACAACAGAGGCTTGGGGTACACCCCGGTGCCTAAGATTACTATCATTGGTGCCCCTTCTAGTCTTTTTTTGGATATCAAAAGTGTTGACGAAGAGGATTTCCATGAAATGCCTTATGAATACGAAAAAGATACCTTCTTTGATGCTTACATCAATACCATCACCCCCGTAACCCCTCCCACTTCACATGAGCTACATCTTGTCCATCCTGAACTCATTGACTGGGGCCAACAAGACAAACCCAAATTAGATATCTACGTCGACGATAATGCTCTCATTTCTCTCCCAACAACGCAAAATATGGAAGATGGTAATAGAATTGAGGGTATTCAACTACACAAAAAGGGATACTTTGGTAGTCAAGTCAATGCCCTTATCCACAAAAAAGATAATAAAAGAAAAAGATATGATTTCCTAGGTGAAAACCTCCCTGAGGCGCCTTTGGATGAACAAGAAATAAAAACAAAGGGCATATCTGAAAGTGAAAACCTGGAAAAGGCACTTGATGATGAGGGATTTGACCTCCCTACCATTGGTTACCTTCCATGGGACAAATCAAATTTGTTGATAGAAGAAATAGACAATATCAACATGGGCACTGAAGTCATTCCAAAAAATGTGCTCATTGCCAAATCCCTCACCGAAATCGAGAAACAAGACTTCATCAACTTCCTTACAGAGGTTAAAATCAATTTTGCATAGTCCTATTCCGATATGCCAGGGTTGGATCCTACCTTGGTGGTTCACAATCTCACCGTCCGCCCAGATGCAAAACCTGTAAAACAAAAACTCTGCAAAATGCACCCACATATTGCTCTCTTGGTCAATTCAAAACTTCAAAAGTTGTTAGACGCAAAATTTATCAAACCCATAGACTATGCTGAATGGGTCTCCAACATTGTGCCTGTCGGCAAACCTGCTAGGGGCATCCGCATTTGCACAGATTTCTGAGATCTAAATATAGGTTGTCTTAAAGATGATTTCCCGCTCCCAAACATAGATATGATTATGGATCTTACAGCAGGACATGAAATGCTATCGCTAATGGATGGGTTTTCTGGATACAACCAAATCAGGATAGCAGATAAGGATCAACATAAAACCGCATTCACAACACCATGGGGTACTTTCTGTTACCAGGTCATGCCTTTTGGCCTTAAAAATGCTAGAGCTACATATCAACGGGCAATGACAACAATTTTTCATGACCTCTTGCACAAAATTATGGAGGACTATGTGGATGATCTGCTAGGCAAATCCAAGACAAGACAAGAGCACATCCCTATTCTAAAACAGATCTTCGAAAGATTGGAAAAATACAAGTTGCACCTAAATCCTAAAAAGTGTGTGTTTGGCGTCACATCGGGAAAACTACTAGGATTCATTGTTTCCTGTAGAGGCATTGAGGTTGATCCCACAAAAGTAAAAGCTATTATGGAAATGCCTCCGCCAAAAACTCTCAGACAACTACGCAATCTCCAGGGAAAACTCCAGTTTGTCAGGCGTTTCATTTCACAGCTAGCCGACAAGTGCCATCCATTTGCACATTTGTTATGTAAAGACACAAAATTCAAATGGGATTGCCTCTGTCAAAAGGCCTTTGAAAAATTAAAAGAATATCTAGCATCACCTCCAGTTTTGATGCCACCTACCCCTGGAAAACCCCTCATTTTGTACATATGTGCTACTACAGTGGCATTGGGGGAATTGCTGGTGCAAATAGATGATCAAGGGAAGGAACATGCCATTTACTACATCAGTCGGACGCTAGTAGGATATGAACTCTACTACAGCCCCATTGAAAGAGCATGTTTGGCATTAGTATTCAGCACACAGAAACTACGACACTATATGCTAAACAACAAGACAAAATTAATTACTAAAATTGATCCACTTAAATATCTCCTGTCAAAAGCTGCTCTCATTGGCAGAATGACTAAATGGGTCATGCTCTTAAGTGAGTTTGACATTGAATATGTGGACAGAAAGGCAATCAAGGGACAAGTCATTGTAGATCAACTGGCTGAAGCTCCACTTCCAGGCGACCATCCTCTTCTCACAGAATTACCAGATGAGTTCATTATGACTATTACCACATCCTCCACATGGAAATTGTATTTTGATGGCTCCTACACTCAAAATGGATCGGGGGTAGGAATATTATTGGTCACACCTCAAGGAGATGGCATTCCCAAATCATACAAGATAGCCTTTGCATGTACTAATAACATAGCAGAATACGAGGCCCTCATCACAGGTTTACGCTTGGCTATCTGTTGGAAAATAAAGGAATTACAAGTCTATGGTGATTCCCAGCTCATCATAAAACAAGTCAATGATGAATACCAGACAAAAGATGATAAACTCCTTCCCTATCGTACCATGGTTGAAGATCTTAAGCAACATTTCACGGCAATCAAGTTTGATCAAATCCCACGAACAAACAATAGGGCTGCAGATGCAATGGCCACCATTGGCTCCCTCCTTCAAATGCCAACACATAGTCAGAAGTGTGAGTTCTTGGTCAAGAAATTGTTTATACCGACATACGACCTACCAGAATCTAAAATGGTGTGTGTTCTCATTGGTCCAGAGTCCCCTTGGTACCAAGAAACCTGCGCTTTCCTCAAAGACAACACCATTCCCCCACATCTCACCAAAACCCAACAACAAACTTTCATCTGCTGATGTGCCCGTTACACCATCCTTGCAGACACCTTGTTCAGAAGGCATTTTGATGGTTCCCTCCTAAGGTGTTTAGATAAACAAGAAGCCGAATGGGCATTACGCGAAGTACATGAGGGCATCTGTGGGGCACACTCAAGTGGAATCACATTGGCTAAAAAACTTTTGAGAATAGGATACTATTGGCCTAAAATGGAAGAAGATGCATACAACTATGTGAAGAAATGCATCCCTTGCCAGCAACATGGTGACAAGATTCATGCACCGTCACAAGAATTGCAGCCATTCATTACACCATGGCCCTTCTCGTAGTGGGGGCTCGATCTCATTGGGAAAATCCACCCTTCATCTTCCAACAGACATAAATTCATTATCACTACCACCGAATACTTCACCAAGTGGGTAGAGGCTATCCCTCTTACTTTCACCACCGGTAAGCAAATATCCAAATTCATCTTGAACTACCTAATCTGCCGATATGGCATCCCAAAAGTTATCATCACAGATAATGGTAAACAATTTAAAAACTAGGATGTCAAAGAACTCTGCCAAAAATTCAACATCCAACACCGCTTCTCCACTCCATATTATCCCCAAGGCAATGGCCAAGTTGAGGCTTCTAATAAAACCCTAATAAAAATCCTCAAAAAGACAGTCAATGAAGCGGGTCGTGATTGGCACCTCCAAATCCATCCTGCATTGTGGGCCTACCACACCTCCATCTGCACCCCGATAGGCGCCACTCCTTATTCCCTAGTATTTGGTTCTGAAGCTATCCTTCCCCTTGAGATTGAGATCCCCTCTCTAAGGGTATCGCTGCAAAACATCCTACCAGAGGAAGAATATAGAATTGCCCACTTACAAGAGCTAGAATTGTTAGATGAAAGGCGCCTCAAGGCCTTGAATCATCTCCGGGTATATCAAAACCATCTGCGCATGAGTTATCATAAAAAAGTCAGAACCCAAGAATTCCAAGTTGGTGATCTTGTCCTCATGGAGAATCAGAAAAATCTAAAAGAATGAGAAAAGAAAGGCAAGTTTGAGCCTAACTGGCTTGGACCATATGTAATCACAGCCAAATATGGATCAGGAGCTTATCAATTGGCTACTCCTGAAGGCGATCCTTTCGATGATCCAATGAATATCATGCACCTCAAAAGGTTTTATGCTTAGTCCTCAGAAAGTCTTAAATTGTCAAAAAAAAAAAAAAATGAAAAAAAAAAAAGGATCCTGAAAAAATTGTCACTTTGGTGCAAACCTGGCAAACAGGCACCTTATGATACAAAAAAATTTTTAAAAAAAAAAGAAGAAAAAATCAGAAAAAAAAAAAAGAAAGAAAAACAATTCATGGCGCTATGGGCAAGTATCTTGGTGAAAACCTCTGTGCGGGTGCCAAGGTAAATAATCGGATCCACTGTCTATCAGGTCGATACTACAAATCATCTGCCATCCAGCCCACCCATGCACAACATTCCTTCTTTTTTGCCTCCTAATAAAACATGCGTATGATGATGAGTCTTCGCCTAAGTCATGAACAAGAAATGTCCCAGTGAAACTGAGCTTTCATGCCTTTGTATAAGCTTCAAGAAGTCTTGAGAAACAATCCCAAGTCCATCCTAGTTCTACTCTTGGCAAGAGGTATCATTTGGTCGCAAGGAAGAGATTTGTTAGATTTTGTTAGATTTTTCCATATAGGCTTGCATCTTTTGCCCTACAAATGCCACTATTTATGACTGCCTGGGTTCTTCCATATCCAGGTATGTTATGATAGGTGCATACTGGGGCATATTTCATAGTATGGCATGTTTTGGATCCTTCTTGTATAAGTCGGCGACCTGGTACTAGTGTTTATCAACACTTACCTTCTCATATACAAGAGGTATCGGTGTGTTTGAGGGTTTCCTTGCACAAACCCACAAATTTGTATTAGTGTTTCTTAACACTTGCATTGTTGTGTGCAAGAAATTCCCGTTTGTCTATAGAGTCAATCCATGCCTTGGGTTTCTCATGGCCTCCTGATTTCTATAAGCAGTGGTGCAAGTTACTCAGGGAAACATCAAACTAGGTTGGCTCTCCACATTTGTTGTGCACAAAATCTCACCATCATTCCATCAAATCCTAAACTCAATAATCTCATGGAGTTTTCAATTTCCCCCATTTTCCTCCGTGGTCTCGCATCTCTTATTCTTCTTTCCAAATACCTCACAACTACTTCATATATCTTCCTCATTTATCCCTTCCACCCTAATTTTTCTTCCTCTATTTTTCTTTTTTTTCCTCACATAATCAATTATGATTATGATTCATGTCTTATACAGGATGTATCCCTCCTGAAACCAGACACTGTGATCTGATCATGTCTTATACAGGATGAATCCTTCCTGAAACCAGACGTTGTGATCTGATCATGTCTTATACAGGATGAATCCTTCCTGAAACCAGACGTTGTGATCGATTATGTCTTATACAGGATGTATCCTTCCTGAAACTAGACATTGTGATCTAATCATGTCTTATACAGGATGAATCCTTCCTGAAACTAGACGTTGTGATCTAATCATGTCTTATACAAGATGAATCCTTCCTGAAACTAGACGTTGTGATCTGATCATGTCTTATACAGGATGAATCTTTCCTAGAACCAGATGATCTGATCATGTCTTATACAGGATGAATCCTTCCTGAAACCAGACGTTCGTTGTGATCGATCATGTCTTATACAGGATGAATCCTTCCTAAAACCAGACATTCATTGTGATCGATTATGTCTTATACAGGATGAATCCTTCCTGAAACCAGACGTTGTGATCAATCATGTCTTATACAGGATGAATCCTTCCTGAAACCAAATGCTCTTATCATGTCTTATACAAGATGAATCCTATTTGAAACCAGACGTTGTGATCAATCATGTCTTATACAGGATGAATCCTTCCTGAAACTAGACACTTTGATCATCTTTGTCCTATACAGGATGAATTCTTCTTGAAATCGGATTGAATCTAGATCTTATCATCGAATCAAATCAAATCTATCGAGATATCAATTTCACAAAACTCCAAAGATCAAATACCTCAATTGATCTCCTGAGGGGGCATCACCATACCGTAATCTATAAATCAAGAGTCGGGGCATCCTATCAAACCAATGTCAACATCAAAACAAGATTATTCTTTGAATCAATGCGTCATCACACCTCGCTTCAAAGAGGGGCAAAATGTAGACACTTAAAAATAATTATTTTAATTATTTTTTAATTCCTCACATAATTAATTAATTAATTATGTTAATTAAAATTCTTCTCAATATTAATTAAATATAATTAATATTGTCACTATAGCATATGATTGATTTATTTAATAAATCAATCCCTTTCTTTATTCTTCTAAAAAATCAAATCCTCACAAATCTTCCTCTTAGCTAATTAATTTCAATTAATTAGTTAACCTACATGATTCCTACAAATCATCTTCTTAATTCATCATTAACCTAATAAATTCTTCTAGAAACTCCCTAAACTCACTTAACATTATTCTTTTAGTCAAATTCTCCTACAAATATAAATCCCACCTAACATTTCCTCTAATTCCCCTCCTAATGAGTCGTTAATGGCTAATCATCATGATTAGCCACAAAGTCAACTCTTTGTCCTTTCATCCAGCCACTAGCTTTAAATGCTCTTTTTCTAGATGAATGTAAGATTTTTGAAATCTCACATTCCTCTAGGCATTTCCCTCTCCCAAGGAATTTTTAATTCCTTTTTATTCTTCTAATCCCCATAATATCCATTTTTTGGAGAATTTTTAATTCCTCCAATGCATTTTGTAGAGTGTGGAGATACGAAATGCATTTAAGGCATATTTCTTGGTCTCCACACCCTCTCTTGGACCTTGTGTGACCTCACAAGTAAATCTTAGCCCTTCATCTCGAATTCATCCTAGCCATCCGTTTTCCTCTCCTCTTCCTATAAAATAGGGTTCCATCCCTTCATTCAAAACATCTTGAAATTCAGTAAGCTTATGCTACCCTTTTGAGCCTAGGAAATCATCTTGGCAACTTGATCATCTTATCCTTATCATTTGTGCACAATATTGGAGAGCCATCCACATCCAACAATCAAAGGAGCACATCAAGTGGAGCATTATCAAGGAGCGCCTTCACTTCATCAAGCTCAATCCGAAGGAGAAGGTAAAATAGCAAGGTGAAATGGTCTTTTTATGATATTTTAGCATTCTACATGTTTATTTCGTTATGTTTTGATCATTTTACCTTTCAAATCTATTTTTCCCTCTTCACCTAGTTTGCAAGACTTAAATTGTGAAGCTCTAATTTTCCATCCAATACATTTTGGTGAACCCAATGTGCCACATACTTATTTTTTGTTCTCATTTTAAGATCCAATTTGTATGTATTTCATTCATTCATATTTTCAATATGTGTCTCATACTTATTTTTTATTGTCATTATAATATCCAATTTGTATGTATTTCGTTCACTCATATTTACAATTATTTTTAAAATTTATCATTACATTATATATATTTTTAGGTGTAGTTCACCATCATTACATTTTAGTGAATCCGAATCTTCTTACATTTGCATTATTTCTATTTTTTCATTTTCAAATCTGATTTTTCATAATGGAATTTATTAAACTTGACCAGTTTGTTATTTCACATATGATTACATTACCCATTAGTTACTTTTATTAAAATCATGTGGTGGATAATAGCTTCATTTATTTCATGTTTCTTGCATTCTTTCATAGTTCTTTCACCTATTGCATAATAAGGGTTTCAAAGATTTTTCCTATATTCAAATTGTTTTTCAAAGCTTTCATACATGTTTCACATTGTTATATAATGATATTTTAATGAAATTAATAGAATATATATAGATAATGACCTTGATCATCCTAGAGACTATTGAAATGAACAACATTTGTACCTATCCTATGGTATCTTTTGTTAATGAGGAAATAATCGATACTCCTATGAATGATCTCCTCAAGGAGGAAGAAACGTTGAAGAGTAATATTGAACTATCCTATTATCATAAAAATACTTTAGAGAAAGGGGGGTAAGGTAAACATGTTGGTACATCAATCACTATAGAGCCTACTTATTCTCCAAGAGCTTATCTTAATTATCAACATATCTTGAGGCAAGATGATTTTATGCAATTTATTCATGAGCTATCTCCTAATATAACATTGAGCAAAGATGAGCCTTATATGATAAGTATCCTTCTTCACAACCTAATAAATTTGACATTAATAGTAATTATTTAAAGTAGAATTTTCCTAGAAAGGATTCCTTCCTCATCTATTCATCCATTTGGCCCTTAAACATGTCCTTACACAAAAATTATCAAAGAATTGTATCCTTCTCCTTCATAATTTAAAACATCTTATTTTTCAAAATAAAGAAATAGGAGATAGGGACATAGAAAAATAGAACAAGAAATTAAGATCTCTATAGATCCTTCTTCACAATGCACTAGAGAAGGTGTAGGATTTCCCAGTCCTTCCTTACCAATCCTTTTACTACAAGATTTTTTTTTTAAGTCTCCTATCCTAATAAAAAGAAAAAACTTATTTTCTTAGCTGATAAGCTATTTTGGAGACTTCCAAATAATGGTGAAATGTCTTTCCCTCCCATTAAAAATTAAAAAACAATTAAAAAAAGATGCCACTAAATATTGTCTTTTTCATCATATGCATGGTCATACTATTGTTGTTTGTATGGATTTTAAAAGATATGTTCAAACATTGAATTTTATAGTACCTAATATACAAATATTTATTTCTTTACATACAATAGTGCCATAGCACTTCATTTGCCCTATTATGTTGCTCCTTACTATGTGACATTTGTATCATATCTTAGTGGCAGCTCTTTGTCATTTGTGGTGGTAGAAGTTCATGTACAATCATACTTGGATAGAAACATAATAGTATTTCTCACCTTGTCATCTTACTTTGTCGTAAGGACAACATTTCAATTCTCTCTATTTTTCCAGACAAGCATTGCCTTCTCCTTTGTTGAGTTTCATTTTTCATAACTTTATACCCTTTCTTACATGGAGTGGTCCTCCATGTGAATACATATATGTCCCTTGGTTAGGGATTTTTCCTTGTTTGAAAGGGTATGTCTTTTCAGGAATAATTTCTCCTTAGTGAATGTGTAGAATCCTTCACAAAGAATCCACTATTTCCTGGTAGTGGGAAAGTGTGTATTCTTGGTTTCCTTCCCCTTTCAAATATGTCATCCTTATTAAAGATCTCCTTTACTTTCAAGAGGTTGATACCTTTAGCTACAAATCTCTTCGTCTATGCATCCTTCAAAAGAATCCCTTTAAACTCACAACAAGATCTCCTTTTACAACTTTCTTTTCCTTGCTCACAAGATTTATTTGTTGAACACATAATGCGACTGAGAGGGCGGGGGGTGAATCAGTGGTTCCTATTTTTTTGCTTCTTCCCGATCTAATCTTCAAACAATCAGAAATTTACTTAACCACTGAACGGTCATGCCAATAAAGAAAGAGATAAAACTAAAGAGATCATTCACACACAAGAAACTCACAACACCAGATTTATGAGGAAAGCCCAATGTGGGAAAAACCTCGGTGAGAACAATTGTTGGAGTCTACTGCTCCAATCCAGCCTCACAGGTAAAACACAGATTTACAAAGATTTTGGGGACCAACCCAAGGAGCACCAACCCCTACACTTTTAGGGCACCGACCCAAGGAGCACCAACCACTACACCAAACTTCAACTTGGTGATGTATAATGAAATACTATTTGGTTACAGTTAAGGCTTCTTGTTGCAAATGAATTCTACAACTCTTGAATAACTCTCTATCAGTTTATCATCCTTTCTCATCCACTAGAACTCACACAATCTATTGTGAGATCACTGTCTGTATTCCTCAAACTCTTCTATCTTCATCTTCCTCACACATATAATCTCTCAACACACTATTTCTCTCTTGGATGTTGCCTGCTCTGCCACACCTTACCGATTAGGCTCAACTGTTATATTATGACATTATCGATAGAATCTCCTCATTGGTTTTCCTACTTACTCTCTCTACAACTAGATCAGATCCCCTTCTATAGTCTTCTCCTCCCTTTCTCTCCCTTCTCTACACCTTTCAATCTTCACACCATCAACAACCCTTCTATCCGGAGCTCTTATCTCTTATACAGTGATTTCCCACCCAAAAAGCAATTCAAAAACTTGAGTGGTTAGGGTTTCCTTTTTCCCACATGATCTTCATGAGATCTAATCCCACCTACCTTGGATCAATCATATGTTCCAGAAGACTGCACCTGCACTACTTTTCCATTATCCAATGTATGTTTTTCTTGAAGTGGCAATCACAAATCAGATCTTCTGTCATGAGGTTTGACAACACATAACGTGTTCCAGACATTTCCTTTGTGAGAGCATCCTAGATTAGATTTCCTTTGCCTTGATTTAGGCACCAACTGCTCCCTGATCTTCTTTGGTCATTCCTTCTTCTTTGAGCCTCAATTAATCATATGCAATCCCATGATTTGTGGCTCCTTCATTAATGGTGATTATTTGCTTCATCAACCATGTCGATGAGGCTTCACCAATGTCAACACACTTGCCACCTCAGCTTCTCAAGGCATTACACCGATCAAGACATGACCTTCCAACCCTTAGTCAGTCCGGTAAACACATACCGGTGAAACTTTTTGCTAATGAGAGTGTTCTTCTTCAGTTAACTGGTAGAACATCCCATACTAGTTTTTCTCACTGGATTTCCATCATGCCGGTTGACATCAAATAACAACATAGTGCCAAAATCCCAACAATCTCCCCCTTTGGCATTGATGTTAACTATTTCACAAATCACTTATGCCAACAATCTCCCCCTTTGGAATTGATGTCAACTATTTCACAAATCACTTTCACATTTATTTTCTCCCCCTTTGACACAATGACAAAGGGTTCTTGGGCACTCCCCCTTTGATCTATACTAGGCTCCCCCTGAGCCACATAAGACCTTCCTAGGTAGATGATACAATGCCCAACTTGAGTTGGAGGTACTCAAAAGTGTTGACAGGTAACGATTTGGTAAAAATGTTTGCCACTTGTTCACCAGTAGGAACATACTCCATTCTTACCTCCTGTCCTTCAACCTTCTCTCTTAGGAAGTGATATCTGATTGCAATGTGTTTTGTTTTGGAATGCATGACCATATTCTTTGCTATATTGATTGCACTCGAATTGTCACACCAGATGAGAATGGGATCAATGATGTCCACTTGGATGTCTTTGAGAGTCTACTTCAGCCAAAGCACCATAGAGCAACATGTAGCAACAACAATATACTTAGCTTCAGCAGTGGAGAGGGAGACCGACTCCTGCTTCTTTCTATGTCATGAGAACAACTAGTCGTCCAAAAAGAATGCACCACCACTTATGTTTTTTCTATCATAAATGCATCCTGCCCAATCGACATCAGTGTATGCTTCCAAAATAAAAATATCCTTGTTTAGGATACCACAACCCATAGTTGAGCGTTCCTTGTAGATACCTAAAAATTCTGCTAACAACATTCATGTGTGACTGCTTTGGTGTAGCTTGAAATCTAGCCACCATGCATACTGCCTAAACTATATCCAGTCTTGAGGCAGTTAGATACAATAGACTACCTATCATGGATCTGTACAGGGTCTGATCCACTGTTGGTGATTCATCATTCTTACTCAATTTGCTGCTAGTCACCATGGGAGTACTTACTGGTTTGAAATCTTCTAGTTGGAATTTCTATAGCATCTCCTTTGCATAGTTGACTTGTGAGATAAAGATTCCTTTATCTTTCTGTAGTATCTACAAGCCAAGGAAGTAAGTCCATTCACTAAGCATTGATATCTCAAATTCTAACTGCATCTGATGAGCAAACTCTTTGCAGAGAGTATCCTTGTTGCCACCAAACATGATGTCATCTACATACACAACCATAATAATCATGTGATTCCCATATTTTCTTATATACAAATTATTGTCAGCACTTCCCTTTTTGAATCCCTGTTCCTTTAGATATAGATCCAATCTTGAGTACCATGCTTTGGGGGCTTGCTTTAAACCATACAAAGCTTTCTTTAACTGACATATAAATGTCTCATCATCATGTAGTAGAAAACCTTCTAGTTGCTCCATGTATACTTCTTCTTCTAAATTTCCATTTAGAAAAGCAAATTTTACATCCATCTAGTATACATTGTAGCCCTTGTAGGCAGAGTAAGCTAGAAACATCCTAATTGCTTCTAGTCTAGCCACTGGTGCAAATGTTTCTTTAAAGTCATTCCCTTCTACTTGAGAATAGCCTTTGCACACTAGCCTAGCTTTATGCCTCACAATCTTACCTTCTTCATTCATTTTGTTCTGGTAGATCCATTTTGTGCCAATGATATTCTTGTCTTTTTGTCTAGGGACCAATTCCCAGGTCTTGTTCTTCTCAATCTGGTGTAGTTCTTCTTCCATGACATCCATCCATTCTTGTCTCTTGCTAGCCTCAATGAAAGTTTTGGGTTCAACTTCAGTCATGAGGCATAGGTTGACTTGTTCATCATTATGGGCAAGTCTTCTTCTATTCTACACACCATCACTTTTATTTCCCAGAATTTTCTCTTCTGGGTGATTCAATTGTACATATTAGTTGGAAACTTCTGAGGTGTTGCCTTTGGTTCAGTGTCATACTGAACTTCATCAATTTCATCATCAGAGTCATCATATTGGTTAATTTATGGTTGACATCCCTTGTGCATATCCTCATCAACTCTTACATGCACACTTTCAACAATTCTTCTTAACCTTTTGTTGGAGCATTTGTAGGTTTTGTTGTTAGATGAGTAAACAAGGAAGATCCCTTCATCACTTCTAGAGTCAAAGCTTCCCAAACCATCCATATCTTTCTTAATGAAGCACTTGCTTCCAAAAACTTTAAAATATTTGACTGATGGCTTTCGATCATACCATAATTCATAAGGTGTCATCTTGTTGTTTGTCCTTAACTGATCCCAGTTCAAAGTGTATGTAGCACTATGAATAGGTTCTTTCCAATAGGTATCTAGCAAACTGAACTCATTCAACATAGTTCTAGCCATCTCCTTGACTATCCTATTCTTCCTTTCTACCACACCATTTTGTTGTGGTGTTCAAGGAGGAGAGTATTGCCTTCTTATTCCATGTTTTTCACAATAATCTTTAAATTCATTTGATGTGAACTCTCCACCCCTGTCTGATCTTAGACATTTTAATTTGTACCCACTTTCCTTTTCCACCATCTTCTGAAAGATCTTGAATCTTTCAAATGCTTGTGATTTATCTTGTAGAAAGGTGACCCATGTCATCCTTGAGTAGTCATCAATGAAGAGCATAAAGTATCTTTCACCAGCAAGTTCTCTTGTTCTAGTTGGACAACATAGATCTGTATGCATAATTTCAAGTGGCTTTGAGGTGTTGTACTCCTTTGTCCTGAAACTTACTCTTGTTTGCTCTCCTTTTACACATTCATCACAAAATGTGTTTATTGGCTTGATGATGGGTGAAATATTCCTCACACACCCCTTTTTGCTTACTGCAACTAAGTTATCAAAATTTATGTGGCCTAATCTTCTATGCCACAACTAACTTTCATCTAATTGTCCTAACATACATTGGGACTCGTAGCATTCCTTCAGATTATAAACATTTCCATCAGTTCTCTTTCCTTCTATCACAAATTTACCGGTACTGTCTTTCTTTATCTGACAACTGGTTGAGTCAAAAGTGAATTTGTAACCTTTGTCGCACATCTGACTCACACTCAACAGATTATGTTTGAGGCCTTCCACATAATATACATCATGCGCATTCAATTTTCCATCAATTCTTAGTGTTCCTTTTCCCTTTATTTTGATGGAGGAATTGTCTCAAAACCTTACCGATCCACCATTCCAATCTTCAAGTTTAATGAATTATCTTTTGTCACTAGTCATATGGTTTGAGCAACCACTATCTACCACTCGTAGAATTTTCCTTTCAGCATGCAAGGTCGTCTACACTATGAGACTCGATTCTACCTTTTCCTTTTCTTTCTCAACCCAAACCGGTTTGATTTCCTTCTTCTTGTCAGGTGTTGTATTTTGCACAGGTTTAGATACTGGTCTTTGATTAGGATTCTCCTTCACTTGCTTGATCTTCTTGTTTTTACATAAATTTTTTATGTGTCCAAATTCTTCACAGTTATAGCATTTTATGTTTTCATTAAAGGGAGAATCCTTAAAGTTATTGCAAGATATCAGTTTGTTCTTCCTACAATCAAAACTCTTATGTCCATATCCATTGCATTTATAGAAAACAACATTCATATCTCAGAGTGTATGAAATAAATTTCTACTTTCATAATCCATAGACGGCTTATTGTTTAACCTACAATCAGCTATTATGTGACCAAATTTATTACACTAGTAACAATAACCATGAAAATTTGATACATATCGATTAAGCTATCTTGGTCCTAAATGGAACTGCCTCATTGGCGGTCTTTCATTCATGTTGTTGAATCTAGTGAAACCTTCTCGGTCAATTCTGGCATTCCTCCTTGGGTTTGCAAATTTGTGCATGAAGTGTGACCTCCAGTTCATTTCTACATACTGGTTTGGAAGTCAATTTCCAACAACATCTACATACGTCTTTTTGTCGGTTTCCTTGCCTACAGTGAATGTCTTCTTTTCTTCACCTTCAATCGAAGAAGTAAAAATATCTCTTTGTCAGATTTACCTTTGTGGGTTGAACCTTTGTTGGCATTATGTGAACCGGTATGAGGACATGATGACATTGTATGTTGTCATTGATGTCAATATGCTAAAAAGAGAACCGATATGTAAGAACTAGTATAACATTATGAACTAGTATATGTGCCAAAGTGAAGCTTTATATGTAAGAACCAGTATAACATTGTGAACCTGTATATGTGCCAAAGTGAAGCGGTATGTTTGTTCAAGATGAACCGGCATGTTGGTATGGGAACCGGCACATGGAAGCTTTCTATGACTACCGGTTGGTAGTCTCAACTTCAGGGTTTCCGGTTGAGGTGCTTCAAGCCTATGTGACTCAACTGATGACTTTGTGTGACAAGTTAGCATTGTAATGAAGAATAGATTGTGTTGCCACATCAGCCTTGTGCACATGAAGGATCTTGCATGAAGGAGATTATTCCTATCTACCTTGGGAATGTACGAAGTTAGTAAACGGTGAAAATGCATAATGGGTTACTAGCTGCCATGAAAACGGTGGAAAACAAATGATGGAGAAATTCTTGAGATTGGTCCAAGACTGTTGCATTTAATGCAATGTGCTCAACGGTCAGGATTGAATTGTTTGAATTGCTTAACCTAATAGGTTTAGGGTTTAAGGTTTATGCTACCGACCTATCTGTTTCTTATAAGGTTGATGTTGTGTTTTTTCTGTGGTGGTTGGAAAAATTTGTGTGAGTATCCAAGTGAAGAGATACGTGATTCTTGCAAGACCAGAGGAGAGAAGTGATACCTGCAAAGTGTAAGTGCAGAAGGTGAAGAGGAGCTAAAGCGGATCTACATTAGCATTGAGTGCTATTACCAGATCATTGTAATACCTATTGATCTCTAACCACTTGAACAGTTGAGAAATCCCTTAAGAGGGTAGCTTTAACTGGCTTACTGTAAATCCTTTAACAGGGTGATTCAAACCATTGAGTACTTGAAATCCTCTAACAAGGTAACCTTTAACCGAGTATTCTAGCCATCCCTTAACCGGGTGATCCCTAACAGGATTGGTTCCTAACAAAACCTATTGTATCAATCTTTAACTGGACAAGGCTCTTAATAGAGTGGACTTCTAAAGAGTTCAAAACATCTTGTGGGTATTCATCCCCACCATGGTTTTTCCCAGTTGGGTTTCCACGTGAAAATCTATGTGTCATGTGTGATGTTTTCATGTGATGGTTTAGTATCTTATGTCTGATGGTAAAACATGTTGAACTAGCTATTATTATGTTTTTGATGATAGATTACTTGTTCATGCACTAAGGTGAAATGGAAAGGAAGTATTAGATTGTATGAAAAGGTAAGTGTCAATCGGTTTATGCTTTTCTTAGTTATTCTAGGTTTTGTCGGTTGTACTCTATTTAAGACCGGTGTTACTGTTTGTTTGCCAAAGTGTAGTGTTTGCTAACAAACCGGTTTTAGGAATGTATTTTTGTCTGTACTGATTCACCCCCCCTCTCAGTACCAGTTTGGTACTATCCATTCATCATTGAGTTATCAATTGGTATCAGAGCATCCTCTAGGTCCTCTATGTTATAAGCTTAACCGCTTGAGGAAAAGATCCTAGTCTAATGATGAAGAGGGAAGGTCCAAAGTTCACTAGAGATAATTTCAGTATATGGAAAGATAGAATTAAGATATACATCAGAAGCATGGGTGCTCAACACTGGAGCTATGTTGAGAATTCTTATGTTGCCCCTACCGATACTCTCACCGATGACCAAAAGAGAGAGATGTAGGAGAATGGGCAAGTCATGGAAGCCCTAATTACTAGTTTATCTGACATTGAGTTTATTGATGTCCAAGATAAAGTAAATCCCAAAGAAGTATGGGATACTCTTGAAAATATCTATGGAGGTGATGAGCATCTAAAAAAAGCTAAGGAAGAAAGCCTTAGAGGGAAGTTTGAAGACATGTGGATGGTTGAAGGTGAGACCATTCAATAGTATGGAATAAGAATCAAAACTATTGTCAGAGATATCAAGAGTGTTGATGGTAAAGTAGAAGATTCCACTGTGGTAGGCAAAGTTCTGAGATCCTTATTACTGGTCTATGCAATAAGGGTTGATGTTATTCAGGAGCTGAGATCAATAGACAAGACTAAGGTATCCCTAGACTCCATTATTGCAAAGTTGATAGCTTATGAAGTAAATAGTTTTGATGGCAGTATTCAAAAGACTGAATCAGCATTTAAAGCTTCTATTGTACCATCTAGAAAAGGAAAAGAAGCAAGCACCAGTGGTGACCCAAGACAGAGAAGAGAAATGGATGATGAGGAGATTCTGATGGAATTTGAATCTCTTCTTGCTAGGAAACTTCCTAAAGGAACTGGTAAATATAGAGGTAAGCTCCCTTTGAAATGCTTTTCTTGTAACCAGATAGGACATATTGTTGTAAACTATCCTAATGGTGACAACAAGGACAAACCAAAAAGGTTCAATAAATTCAAAGGAGGAAACCAGAGAAACTGTTTTGTGGCAGTTGATGAAGGTGTCACAGACAAAGAATCAAAAGATGAAGAAAATGAAGATATTGTGTTTGTTGTTGTCAAGGAAGATGTGTCAGACAAGAAGGCTCTTGTCTCTTACTTTGATAATTCCAATGAGTGGATCATTGATAGTGGTTGTTCTCACCATATGACTGGTGGCCAGAGCAAGTTTCTATCCTTGGAAGAGTATGATGGTGGTGTGGTTCTCTTTGTTAATGATGCACCATGTATGGTCAAAGGTAGAGGGTCCATCTCTCTGAATGGAAAGAGCAGTACTGACAATGTGTATTGGGTTGATGGTCATAGACACAACCCTCTAAGTGTTGCCCAGCTGAATGATAGTGGTCTCACTTTGGAATTCAAGAATGGAGTGTGCAGAATCAAAAGAAAGAATGGTGAATTGGTGGCCACTAGTATGCAGACCAAAGGTAACCTATTTAAGCTAAATGCAAATATTAGTACATGTCTTATGGCCAAGTTTGATGACAACTAGATATGGCATAGGAGACTCTACCATGTAAAATTTGATAACATTGTGAAGGCCAGTAAGATCAAGGCAGTTAGAGGGTTGCCGATGCTGAGCAAACTAGAAAATACCTTGTGCGGAGAGTGTCAACTAGGGAAAATGTCTTCCTAAACCTTTAAAGGTAAACCTTTCATTGCTGACAATTTACTTGATCTTGTGCATACTGAATTGTGTGGTCCTATGAAAACTAGGAGTGTGTAGGGAGATAGGTACTTCATGATTCTCACTGATGACTGCTCAAGAATGATGTGGGTCACATTCTTGAAAGATAAGTCTAAAGTTTTTGGAAAGTTCAAAGCTTTCAGAGCATTAGTGGAGAAGGAAAGCGATAAAAGGATCAAGTGCCTTAGAACTGATCAAGAAGGGGAATTCACTTCCAGTGAATTCAACAAGTACTATGAAGAACATGGCATCAAGAGGCAACTGTCTACCCCCTGGACTCCTCAGCAGAATGGCCTAGCAGAGAGGAATAACCGGACTGTAGTCGAAGCAGCAAGAACAATGTTGATTCAAGGAAACGTTTCTCACACCTTTTGGAGAGAAGCGGTGAGCATTGCAATTTACACTATGAACTGGGTACTCATCAAGAAAGGTAAGGATAAAACTCCTTATGAGTATTGGACCGATAAGACACCCGTGGTTAGCTACTTTAGATTATTTGGTAGCAAATGTTACATCAAGAGGAGCGAACACCGAAGCAAATTTGATGCGAAATGTGATGAGGGAATATTGCTAGGGTATTCCACCAAGAGCAAAGCTCTCAAGTGTTTTAATAATAGGACTCAGAGAATTATGGAAAGTATCAATGTGAGAGTTGATGAAACCTCTAAGAAAATTGAGGAAACCGGCAGTAAGCAAGTAGTAAATGAACTGGTAGTAACCTTCTGGGAACCGGTTACCAGTCAATCAAGTACCAATAACAGTGTTCCTACACCAATGGATGTAGATGCTGATACTGATAGAGAAGAGGATGAAGAAGAAAATCAAGAGGAATCTGTTAAGATCATTCCTCGGTATGTCAGGCTGAATCATGATCCTAAGCAGATCATAGGAGATAAGGATGCAAGAATCCTTACAAGAAGAAAGGTAAAAAAAAACTCATGTATGATCTCTGAATTTGAGCCTAAATCATTCAAAGAGGCACATAAAGATGAAGACCGGATCAAGGTAATGGAAGAGGAACTTGACTAGATAGAGAAAAATGGTACATGGTCTTTGGTACCCAGACCGGAACATAAAAATGTCATTGGTAATAAATGGGTTTTTAGAAATAAGCTGAATGAGGATGGCACAATGATTAGAAATAAAGCCAGACTGGTGTGTAAAGGATATGCCCAAGAAGAAAGAGAAGACTATGGAGAAACCTTTTCTCCTATAGCCAGATTGGAAGGAGTTCCTATGCTTCTTGCATATGCAGCTTTTAAAGGATTCAAAGCATATCAAATTGATGTAAAATCTGCATTCCTAAATGGTGTACTTGAAGAGGAGGTGTATATAGAACAACCAGATGGGTTTTCCCTATCTAAAGATAGTGACATGGTGTGTAGGCTACATAAAGCCTTATATGGTCTAAAGCAGGCACCTAGAGCATGATATGAATGTCTGCACTCCCATCTTGTGAAAATTGAATTTGAGAGAACAAGTGAAGATAACAATATCTACTTTAAATTTGAAGGAGATTAGATCCTGATCTGTGAGGTATTTGTTGATGACATTATCTTTGGTGGAGATGACAAGATGAGTCATGAGTTTGCAGATGAGATGAAGAAAGAGTTTGAGATGTCACTCATAGGGGAGATTAAGTTCTTCATTGGACTACAGATTTAGCAGATGAAAGATGGAATCTTTATCACTCAGTCCAAGTATGTCAAAGAGGTGTTGAAGACCTTTGGCATGGAAGAAAGAAAATCGGTTGGTACACCAATGGTGACCAGTTGTAAACTATCCAAAGAGGATGACTCAGCATTGGTTAATGAGAAGGAATACCGATCAATGATTGGTAAGTTGCATTATGTAGTGCATAGCAGACCGGATATTGCATATGTAGTTGGCATTACTACAAGATTCCAGAAAAGTCCAAGAGAATCCCACTTGGTTGCAGTCAAGCAAATTCTTAGGTATCTGAAGGGAACTATTGATTATGGGTTGTGGTATCCATATAGCAATGATTTCAACTTGAAAGTATTCATAGATGTTGATTGGGCAGGTAATGTGGATGACTGAAAGAGCACAACCCACGGTGCATTATTTCTCAGTGGTAGATTGGTTTCATGGATGAGTAAGAAGTAGAGTTGTATCTCTCAGTCTACAGTGGAAGCAGAGTATGTTGCAGCTTTCATGAACTGCACTTAGACAATCTGGATGAAGCATGTACTAAATGGCTTCAAAGTTCCTGTATGTACTAGATGTGAAGTGGAGAGATATCTTTGTATATTGCCATCAATGCCAAAGGGGGAGATTGTTGGTATTATGTGAACCGGTATGAGGACATGATGACATTGTATGTTGTCATTGATGTCAATATGCTGAAAAGAGAACTGGTATATGTAAGAACCAGTATAACATTGTGAACCAGTATATGTGCCAAAGTGAAGCTTTATATGTAAGAACTAGTATAACATTGGGAACCAGTATATGTGTCAAAGTGAAGCAGTATGTTTGTTCAAGATGAATCGGCATGTTGGTATAGGAACTGGCACATGGAAGCTTTGTATGACTACCAGTTTGTAGTCTCAACTTCAGGGTTTTCGGTTGAGGTGCTCCAAGCCTGTGTGACTCAACCGATGACTTTGTGTGATGAGTTAGCATTGTAACGAAGAACAGATTATGTTTCCACATCAACCTTGTGCGCATTAAGGATCTTGCATGAAGGAGATTGTTCCTATCTACCTCAAAAATGTGCGAAGTCTGTAAACGGTGAAAATGTGTAATCAGTTAATAGCCACCATGAAAGTGGTGGAAAATGAATGATGGAGAACGTCTTGAGATCAGTCCAAGATTATTGCATTTAATGCAATACACTCAACGGTCAATATTGAACCATTTGAATTGCTTAACCTAACAGGTTTAGGGTTTAGGGTTTATGCTACCAACCTATCTGTTTCCTATAAGGTCGATGTTGTGTTTCTTTCTTTGGTGGTTGGAAAAAGTTGTGTGTGAGTATCCAAGTGAAGAGATGTAGGTCCCAGGGACAACTGAGAGGGGGGGTGAATCAGTTGTCAAATAAATTCAAACCAAAATCTTGTTAACCAACTTATTGCTTAATACCGGTAAGACAGTTAAATGTGCCGGTGAACAGTATTAACAGGAAATGTTGTACCGGTAGGAATTAATGCATGAAACATAAACATAAAATCATCCACAATACATGACACAAATATTTGTACGTGGAAACCCTGTAAGGGGAAAAACCACGGTGGGAAACCTTACCCACAATCAGATGATACTACTGTAGATAGTAAGCGTACAAGAGGGGTCTACACATGCAAAAAGGCCAATAGCCTAGAGCTCACTGCTCAAACACAAATGGGAGTCACACTGACTATAGTTGGATGGTTAAATCCAATGAGAATGTACTGCACAAAATAGCAGCTTCATATGCTAGATTCAGTACCGGTGTAATGCTGATATGCTTCTACAAAAACATAACTTCACCTTCAAATAATGTCTTCGTGTTTATCTCTACTTGATCTCGCATATACCCTTCCTTAAATATTTTTCGCATTCCACTCACTAATCTTACAAATAAGATCTTACATTTATACCATACCCTAAGACCAATTTTAGTAGGTCGGCTCTACAAGATATTACAATAAAAACATTTTACAAATAATACAATATCCGATGCGATAGCTGATTAAACATATCAGCTTAATGCATTTACAACAATAATAAATCATCTCCATAGCGTGCCATGCTGATCTGGAAAAGATAAACCTGCCGGTGTAACCCTAGATAACCTGGACCTATTTGCCGGTAAAAGCAAATATGCAAATAACAATATACCAATGATATTACTTCCAGGAAAAGTGTCCACAAGATGTCTTCGACATTACCAAGTGTCTTCCATGTCATTGTAGGTACCGGTGAACATTATATCCTACCGGTGAACATTATATCCTGCCGGTTAACCATATACCGGTGATGGTTTGAACAGTTTACTAATTACCGGTGAATGTTGTTGGATCTCCAAAGTAGGTATATTTAGCAGTTGTTGACATCAATGACAAAACCATACCAAAATACCAACAATCTCCCCCTTTGGCATTGATGGCAACACAAGATGGAAAAACCATCAAAATGCCAAGTACAAAAACCAATTCTCCCCCTGGGAGTAATATGTGTTTATACAAAGATTTATTTACAATACCAACCTCTCCTCAAAAAGATTTTCCATATATTTTCCTTAATGTTTTTCCATATATCTCTCCCCCTTTGACATCAAATGCCAAAGTCACAAAAAGGTCAAGTTCATACAAAATACCAACCAATTCAATATACCAACTACTCCCCCTGAGAAGTAGCTTCCTCATCAAATACCAGAACAAAAGATTTATCCATTTAATTCTATCGGTTGATGATAATCATCAACTGTCTAAGTCTCTGCCAGTGGAGGTAGGACTCCGAGTTGATCTCTGAGATACTCAAAAGTTTCCTTAGGCAAAGGTTTTGTAAAAATATCTGCAAGTTGTTCTTTAGTATTCACATAAACCAATTTTATTTCCTTTTCTTCAACTTTTTCCCTTAGAAAATTCAGTTTGATAGAAACATGTTTTGTTTTAGAGTGTAATACTGGATTCTTAGATATATCAATTGCTGCAGTGTTATCACAATATATAGTAATAGGTTCCTTGCATTTTACCTTTATGTCTTTCAACATTTTCTTAAGCCAAAGTACCTGTGTACAATTTTTTGCTGCTGCAACATATTTTGATTCTGCTGTTGATAAAGATGTACAACTCTGTTTCTTACTTAACTAAGAAACTAATCTCTTTCCAAGAAAGAATGCTCCCCCAGTGGTGCTCTTTCTATCATCCACACCTCCTACCCAATTTGCATCTGTGTATGCATATAGATCAAAATTTTCATCTTTAGGGTACCATAATCCAAGATTTGTTGTGCCTTGTAAGTACCGGAAAATACTTTTTACCGCTAATTCATGATTTTCCTTGGGATTACTCTGAAATCTAGAAACTATACATACTACATTCATAATATTAGGTCTGGTTTGTGTCAAATACAGTAAACCTCCTATCATAGATTTGTATCTAGTTGGATTAACAGGTGTAGATTCATCCCTTTGAGATAATTTGTCATTTGTAGTCATAGGTGTGCTTACCGGTTTAGAGTTCTCCATCCCAAATTTCTTGAGTAGTTCTTTCAAGTACTTAGATTGACTCAAAAATATGCCTTTATCAGTCTGTAAAATCTGCAATCCTAAAAAGAATTTTATTTCTCCAATCATAGACATTTCAAATTCATGCTACATTTTAAGAGAAAATTCTTTGCATAATCCATCTTCTCCTCCAAAGATTATATCATCAACAAATACTTCCATAATCAAAATGTCATCATTAGTTACTTTGTAATATAAATTGCTATCTGCATTTCCTTTAGTAAAGCCAATTTTTAAAAGATACTTATCCAATCTTGCATACCAGGCTCTTGGAGCTTGTTTTAGTCCATACAGAGCTTTTCTTAATTTGCAAACCATATCATTGTTATCTGTCAAAGAAAATCCATCAGGTTGTTCAATATAGACTTCCTCTTCAAGATCTCCATTCAAGAATGCACATTTAATATCCATTTGATAAACTTTGTAATCCTTGTGAGCTGCAAAGGCCAAGAATAATCTAACTACCTCAATTCTGGCTACCGGTGCAAAGGTTTCATTGTAATCAACTCCTTCTTTCTGAGAATATCCCTTACACACTAGTCTTGCTTTATTCCTGACAACCTTACCATCTTCATTGAGTTTGTTTCTAAATACCCATTTGGTTCCAATTACATTTTTATTTTCAGGTCGGGGAACTAATGTCCAAGTATTATTTTTCTCAATTTGTCCTAATTCTTCTTCCATAGCTTTAATCCAAAATTTATCTTCACATGCCTCATTGATAGATAATGGTTCAATTTGAGAAATAAGACATACCTCTTCATTTTCCAATCTTCCTCTTGTCATGACTCCTTTAAATTTCCTTCCAATTATCTGATTTTCAGAATGATTCAGTCTTACATACTGGGGTGTCTTAGTCTATTGTTGTTCTTCAATTACTATGGTATCCTCTGATGATACCGGAGTAACTGGATCATCATTCTGTACCAGTGGATTTACTATTGGTTCATTTGTCATAATTTTTGTTACCGGTTTAGAGTTGTAGCGTCCTAAAATTGTGACACTTGCAATTTTGACTGCATTTGGGTCTTCACGATGGCGGCACAACATTGAACCTGAATGGAGACCCTGAAACCTATTTACGACACCAAAAACTGCATCTTTTTGCACCTTGGCCTGATCCTTCCTTGCACCCTACTGTCCCGGGAGGTGGGACCATGATGCCCAGCGCCTTGGTCCCTGGCCCTATTTTGGGCCCGGTCTCTTGTTGGGCATCGGGTCTTTAAGTTTGCAATTCGAAAAATAATGCTTCTAGGTCGGCCTAAGGTCGGAAAAATCAGTCTTCTAACCCTAATCGACAAGTATATAAACTACATTCCCTCTCCCAAAAGAGGGAGGAAAAACATATGCATGCAAGAGGCGGAAGTGATATTCAAACATTCAAGCATTCAAGCATTCCTTCAAGCAATTGAGCATTCTAAGTCTCCATTCAAGGCTAAGTGTTGCATTCAAGACAAGGATTCAACCATTGAAGAGGAGATCACTTACAACATACAACATACAACATTCATTACACCTTTGCATGTAAGAATACAAACATTCTTACAACAAGGTTGCAGGTACACAACTATAATTGAAGATCTGGAATCCTTGTGCAGAGACGAACAGATCCCCCTTCGTTTCACGGATTTTTCGGAGGACCTTGTGCACTCCGGGCGCCATCATCCTGTCAACTTTCGCTCAAATTTGCAGAACAACATCATCTCAACATTTTACTACTAATTTCAGGTCTACAGCTTCATCCTGTGTCTCTATTTCCGTTTACAAGCAAATCTTTCCTACTTCACATGTACTCCTAGTTCAATCTTTCTATCTACATTCTTTACAAAAGAGGGTATCCTTGATGTCTCAACCCTTGAAACTCATTTAGAATTCAGTCTTGCATTGTGTGGGATTGGATCTTGTGAGTTTCAACCCCTCTTTTGAATGTAAAGTCCCTCCTAAGTGAAAACCATCAATCCTAGTGACCTCCTTTCTCCTTGGAGTGGGGGAGACACCTAGGGTTTGATTTTCTGCTTTACATTTTGGTGAACCCAACGTGAACATTCTAATTCTGATTATTCATGGTTAGATCTGAAAAATTTGCTTCCTTAATTACATTTCCATGTTTGATCTTTTGCAAATTTTAGAGGTTAATTGCACAAAACCCTAAATTTTCTTTTTAGTAATTGAGCTTGTGAAATGTTTAATTGTTAATGCTTGTTTCAGATCTGCCCTCCTACTGCAAATTGTCAAATCATATCTTTGCTTTAATTTTGAAAATTAAGTGGTTAAGTGTCAAAACCCTAATTTTTAAAACCCTCTTGTTTCAGCCTTTGACTGATGATTTCACTGATCAAAACACCTCCAAATCGACTGTAACTTTGGATTCCGCAACGAAATCATAATATCTCTCATCCCTGAAAATTTGGAAAAATGTTGCAAGGACCGTGTGCACCCTGAGCGCCATTGTCCCCGACATTTTCTCCAAAATTTCGGGAGCTAGATCTTACTGTATTTTTCTGCTAAAATCCAGAATTTTGGCTGATTTCATCAATTCTAACACTTTCAAAATTAAAGTCAAAGTTGGTCTAGTGATTGCTTGGATTGAGGCTTCTAATCATTCAAAAATTGTTGAAATTGAAATTTGTGTTAAAATTGTGTTTCTTACAGTCCTAAATCTGAAAAGTGTGTTGGCATTCATTCAAAATTTCAGTGTTTTATTCAAATTCTTGCACTTTGTGACTTTTGAAATTAAGTGTTTAATTGCAACAACTTTGATTTCTGCCTTCAAATTTGAATTTTGCATGAAATCGAGTCAACTTTTAAATTTCAAAACCTGCATTGCTTTTAGTATTCCCTCTAAAATCATAAAATTCAAATTTTGCATTTTTCAACAATCTTGGTAGGGTTCAATTTTGAGATTGCAACTTTAATTTGGCCTATCTACAGATCGTAAAATCACTCAATTTTTTCAAATTAGCTTTAAAATCATCATAACTTTCATCCCTAAAAATTTTGAAAAAAGTTGCGAGGACCGTGTGCACTCCGTTCGCCACGGTCGTTGACATTTTTTTCAAAATTTCAGGAGATTGTCCTAATTGTATTTAACAGCTTAAATGTAGGAGATTGGCTGATTTTATTGAAATTTGCTACCTCTAAATTCAAAATCTTCTCTCTCTTTAGTGCATGAGTTTTACAACAATAAGCCCTACTTACACTATTCCTGTTAGGCAAAGCATTAGAATTAAGTCTTTCCAAGGTTTAATTACTGAGCATATGGAACCTAATTTGAATGGCCTTTTTAACGAGGACACGGGTAATTCCTCTAATCCTCTTAATGATGAAGAAGCTCTCCATGAGGTTTCTGAAGAACAACTTTCGAAATTGGATAACCAATTTGATGATTTTCGACAATGGATGTCTCAAGAATACCCCGATAGTCAAGCTCTTCCCTTAATTGAGGGTCTAAAATGTATGGTTCAAAATGATAAGAATAGAATTGATATTTTGCATAGTATTGCACACATTGTGGATTCAAATGTGATGCCTATGAAGAGTTGTGCTGAAACTTTGGGTTATACACAACCTCCTACTCAAGTCAATCATTCTATTCCTTTAACAACTTCTATTGCTAGTATACCTACTTTTACATCAAACATAATGACTACTTCAATACAGGACATTCCACCTATGATCACCACTCATGGGGGCAATCCTTCTTCTTCAATTAACCCTCTTCCTTCATTCAATCTGACTTCTTCATTCATTCCTTCAATGAGTGTCCCTATTACATCTCCACAAATGAACCTAGTGCAAGGAGGCAATTCATTTAACCATTCCATTCCTCCTTGTAGTGTTCCTCCTTTCCAATCATCTCCTATGACTAACTATCATAGTGTCCCGCCACCTTACTCTCAATCAATAACTTCTTTCAATAACATAATACCTCCATCCCAATCTAACACGTCTAATATGAGCTCTTCGACTGAAGCGACCATTAACAATCTTGCACAAGCTGTCTCTTCTTTACAACAACAAATTGCCTCTATGAATCAATCTAAGTTTAGTGTGCCCACATTTGATGTTGCGAGCCCACTTTCTCTTGACATTGTTCAAGCTATCCCCCCTAAGCATGTTGAAATCCCGCAGTTGGAGCTTTACAATGGTAAAGGTGATCCTCTAACACATGTTAAGACCTTTCAAACAATATGTACCGATTTTGCTCATGACCAAAGGTTGCTTGCAAAACTGTTTACTAGAACATTAAGAGATAAGGCTCTACAATGGTATTGCTCATTGCCTTCCTATTCTATTACTTCTTTCCAACAACTTGCAAATGCTTTTATTCAACAATTTCAAAACAATATAAGTCCTAAACTTACTCTGATTGATTTAATGCATTGTAAACAAGGTGTTAAAGAAAAAGTGACTGATTTCATTGGTAGATATAAGCATTTGTATGCTCAAATTTCTTTTCTAGTACCTGACAATGATATTCAAAGAATCTTTATTTCTAATTTACAAAAAGATATTAGAGAAAAACTTCTATTTTCTGAGTTTACTTCTTTCCAACAGTTGTGTGCAACTCTTCACAATTATCAACTGACTGTGAGTCAAATGGAACAAGCAAATCCTATGGCTCTGAGTGATAAGGGTGATAGTAGTCAACAACCATTTGGGAAGTTTAAACTGAACAGAGAGTCCATTAAATTCAATGAAAACATCATCAACAACAATGTGAATGCAGCATCAGGTGTGCCTCCTATTTCTAAGTTTTTCAAGAAAGAAAGAAAGTTTACTCCTTTGAATGAATCATTGCATAGTATTATGAATAAGTTATTGGAACAAAATGTTCTTACTCTTCTTCCTATAAAGCAAATAGATCCTGCAAAGATTAATTCACCCTATTTTGATAATAAATCTTTTTGTCAATTTCATCGTCAACCTGGGCATGATACCGAAAAATGTTTTACTTTAAAGGGTAAAATTCAAGATTTGATTGATAATAATACTATCTCTGTTTCAGGTGTGAATGATAAAGGCAACACATCTGTAGCTCCTCCTAACCAAAATCTTAAGATTTTTACTGATCCATTACCTTCTCATACCTCTAATGTGATTGAGACTAATGATTCCTCTTTCTCACCTGATAGTCTTGTGTCTATGACTCCGAATGTGATTAACTTTGTGGAACAGCAGAAAATCCCTGAAGAACCTTCCATCACATTTGATTCTAGTGAAACTATCAGGGCACCTGATGGTCCTCTATATATAGTTGCAAAAATTAAGAATACACCTTGCCGTGGAGTGCTTATTCATCCTTCTTGTATGGTTAATGTCATTACTGAAGAATTTCTTTTTACTTTGCAATTTAATCAAGTGATCTATGACAAAACAAATGTGGTTGTGAAATTATTTGATGCATTTTTTTCTCCTGCAATTGGTTCTATTACATTACCTATTGAGGTCCATAACAAATCCCTTGATGTGAACTTTGCTATTATTCCATCTTCCAAACAATTTTGTGTGAAGCTAGGCTATCCTTGGCTATCTTCCATGAAAGTTATTGCTTCTCCTATTCACAAGTGTTTGAAATTTCCCCATAATGGTGAAGTTGTTACTATCAATCATAGTCTCTTTAAACCAGCTGAAAGAACTTCTAGCTTTCCTATTGATTACTTTTGGCCTAAACAATTCCAATCTCTTCCACCGCGAAGTGATCATCTTTTCAAATCTTATCAAAAGTGGAAAAAAGATATGATCCTATCTCTAAGTGAACCTTGAACACCCAAACTTGATATTCCTATCATTCTTCAGAAGGAAGTTCTTCCTTTGAAAGATAAAACTAATGTCTTCCCTCAAGAAGATTCCCAACCCATCCCTATGGATGTGACTATGTCTATGCCTAATAAACTTTCTAAAGGTAGACGCATACCTCCTCATCATGATGGACTTGGTCTCCTTCCTAAACCAAATATTCTTCCTTTATATGGAGCAGTTCCTCCTCCTTCCTCTTATTGAGAGAAGAGACCTTCTTCTTCTTCTATTGTCCAACCTAAGAGATCACAACCCAGACACCCAAGTGATAAGGATGAGAATATTCCTCCTCCTCAATCTTCTCAACTTCCTACTAAGACTAGACGAAATCATTCTGCACGTGAATGCCGACGAAAGCATCATCTTAGAGCTTGTGCAGCTGCTTCTCAAACTTTGCAATCCCCGAAAACACCTTCAGCTAGCATTATTCCATTTTCTCCTCAGCCAAAAATTGAGCCAAAATCTCCTAAACATAAGATGCATGATGGTCTTGTTCCTGTGCGAGTTAAAGATCCTATTTTCATAAATCTTGATGATGATATAGATGAAAATGTTATTCATGATGAAAATGTTACTTCTTTTCATTCTGATAGTGAATATGAATATGTTGATGTTGATAACCATTTATTTAATGAATTTTCTAAAGCACTTATCCTAGCTCCTAGACAAGAACAACGTGGCTTGGAACATGAACATAGCCCTTGTTTGGATCTTGTGATAGCTCCATCTGCTGTGTTGGATGTTCCTCCTCTAGCGTGTTCCCTACCTTCCCGAAATATTGATCAGCAAGATCAGGGGGTAGATGACGTGCTAGACTAGTTCATTAGCATAGCAGACTCTCTTCTCCTCTCTTGATCTCTTTTGTTACTTCTTCTATGTGTTATTCTCATTCTTCTATTTGTTGTCCTTAGTGTTGTCTACTTGAGGACGATGCAAAGCATTGAGATCTCTTTTGGTCTCTCTCATGTTGACTCAAAAGACACATGTGTTCCCTTCTTCTAGGTGACCTTCCTTGATTGGGGAATGAAGAAAAATTATGCATACATACATATGATATACATGAATTATCATACAGCATACTGACCCCAAGGAAAGTGAGTCACCTCATGCTTTGTGTTTTGTGTCTATTATCCTTGGACTTATCTCACACTTGGGGGCTAAATCCTTGTGATAACATGCTCCTTTCCTTTCTCACTTCCTATATGTATCACTACCTTAAAGCAATCACCCCCGATGAGGCGTGTGTGATCGCTTTGACGTCAGGGGGCATATACCCCGTTCATATCTCTTCAAGATACTTGAAAATTTCTTGGCAAATTTAGCTTTGCCTTGAAAATTTTTGATATTTTTCTTGCATGACTCATAGTGAGGGAACCTTACTACTGACAGTCATGGTTCTCCCTCATGATCTTCCCTTTTACTTTGTCAATTGACGTCGTAAGATCCTTAGTCCACTGGGGGCTTGGTGTATCTTGCCTCCTTGATGTGGTGAAAGTCTTTCAATGTTGTTTCCTTGTACTTTATCGAAAGTATGGGCGTACGCTTATACTCTCGCTAAAGTGGGGGCTAAATGTGGCGTCCTAAATTTGTGACACTTGCAATTTCGATTGCATTTGGGTCTTCATGATGGCGGCGCAACATTGAACCTAAATGGAGACCCCGAAACCTATTTACGACACCAAAAACTGCATCTTTTTGCACCTTCGCCTGATCCTTCCTTGCACCCTGCTGTCCCGGGAGGTGGGACCATGGTGCCCAGCGCCTTGGTCCTTCAGGACCATGGTGCCTAGTGCCGTAGTCCCTCAGGACCATGGCGCCCAGTGCCCTGGTCCCTCAGGACAATGGCACCTAGTGCCCTGGTCCCTGGCCCTATTTTGGGCCCGGTCTCTTGTTGGGCATCGGGTCTTTAAGTTTGCAATTCAGAAAATAATGCTTCTAGGTCGGCCTAAGGTCGGAAAAATTAGTCTTCTAACCCTAATTGACAAGTATATAAACTACATTCCCTCTCCCAAAAGAGGGAGGAAAAACATATGCGTGCAAGAGGTGGAAGCGATATTCAAACATTCAAACATTCAAGCATTCAAGCATTCCTTCAAGCAATTGAGCATTCTAAGTCTCCATTCAAGGCTAAGTGTTGCATTCAAGACAAGGATTCAACCATTGAAGAGGAGATCACTTACAACATACAACATACAACATTCATTACACCTTCACATGTAAGAATACAAACATTCTTACAACAAGGTTGCAAGTACGCGGATATAATTGAAGATCTGGAATCCTTGTGCAGAGACGAACAGATCCCCCTTCATTTCGTGGATTTTTTGGAGGACCATGTGCACTCCGGGTGCCATCATCTTGTCAACTTTCGCTCAAATTCACAGAACAACATCATCTCGACATTTTACTGCTAATTTCAGGTCTGCAGCTTCATCCTGTGTCTCTATTTCCGTTTACAAGCAAATCTTTCCTACTTCACATGTACTCCTAGTTCAATCTTTCTATCTACATTCTTTACAAAAGAGGGTATCCTTGATGTCTCAACCCTTGAAACTCATTTAGAATTCAGTCTTGCATTATGTGGGATTGGATCTTATGAGTTTCAACCCCTCTTTTGAATGTAAAGTCCCTCCTAAGTGAAAACCGTCAATCCTAGTGACCTCCTTTCTCCTTGGAGTGGGGGAGACACCTAGGGTTCGATTTTCTACTTTACAAGAGTCTATATACCTTGAAGTTCCTCTGAATTGTTCATCAATCTTTACATTTGTGTAATCTTTTATTAAAGAATCTATAAGCTTTACTCTTAGATGAATAACCAAGAATTATTCCTTCATCACTTCCAGGATCAAACTTGCCAATATACTCATCTCTTCTAATATAACATTTACTTCCAAAAATTTTGAAATACTTAAGAGTAGGAGTATTACCAAACCATAGTTCATGAGGGGTCTTACCGGTTTCACCTTTGATGTGAACTTTGTTGAATGTATAGACAGCAGTGCTTACTGCCTCTCTCCAGTACACATGTGGTAGATTTGCTTCTGATAACATACTTCTTGCTGCATCCAAAATAGTTCTATTTTTCCTTTCAACAACTCCATTCTGTTGAGGTGTCCGAGGTGCTGATAACTGTCTTTTGATTCCATTAACTTCATAGAATGTATTAAAATCTCTGGATGTGAATTCTCCTCCTTGACCTGATCTTAAGCATTTGATTTTCTTACCGGTTTCATTTTCAACCATTGCTTTGAATAGTTTGAACTTCCCAAGTGCTTCTGATTTTTCTCTGAGAAAAGTAACCCAACACATTCTAGAATAATCATCAATAATTACCATGAAATATTTATCACCTTGTAGACTTTTAGTTCTAGCTAGACCACATAAATCAGTGTGAATTAAATCAAGAGCATTATTGGATTTTTCTGGAATACTTTTGAAACTAGCTCTAACTTGTTTTCCAAATTGACATTCCTTGCAAACTGTATTCTGAGGTTTCACAATTTTAGGTAGATCTCTAACTGCCTTAGAAGTACTGATTTTTACCATGCAATCAAAATTTACATGACATAGTCTTTTATGCCATAGCCAACTTTCATCTATATGAGCAATTAAGCATGCCTTTTCACTATTATTCAAATGAAAGATATTACCTCTAGTCTGATTATCGGTTGCAATTTCCAAACCAGTTCTATTCATGATTTTGCATTTTCCTTTTTTAAATTGTAACTGAAAACCTTTCTCAACTAATTGACCAACACTTAAAAGATTATGTTTTAATCCTTCAACATAGTAAACATTGTCAATGTTATGTTTACCATCAAGAGATATTGAGCCCTTACCTTTGATTGAACAGGCTTTGTCATCTCCGAATCTTACTAAACCTCCATTGTATTCTTGAAAGCTCAAGAATTTGCCTTTGTCTCCAGTCATGTGATGTGAGTATCCTAAATCAATAATCCATTCATCCTTTGATTCAACTTTAGCTGCTAGGGCTTGTTCTACCAGTGGAGCAATAGGTACCGGTTGATCTTCTATTATAGCCATAAAGACCCATCCATTGTCTGTTGGATCCTCATCAAAATCATCAGTCACACCTTCATCAACAATGTAACAAGATTTATCTTTGTTTTTCTTAAATCTCTATCTCTGATATTCAGGATTAGGTTTATATGTCCTTCTAGCTTCTTCTCTTAGTCTAGCATGTCTATCAAGGCATCTTGAAGCCATATGACCAATCTTATTGCAATTGAAACATTTAAAGGGTGCTTTACCTTCATACTTACTTCCAATTGGACCTTTTGGCATTTTTCTTGCAAATAGTGCTTCAAGCTCTTCAAGTTCTTCATTCTCCTTCCTAGTTTCTTCAAATTATCTTGCATAAAAGGCTCTCCAGTCTGATTTGTCAAAAGATGGAGTAGATGATGTTGATGCTTTGAAAGCCAAATCAGTTTTTATAGCAACGGGACCAAATTCCTCAATTTCAAAAGCTGAAAGTTTTCCAATCAATGTATCCCTAGTTACTGATGTATTAGGCATTGTTCTCAACTCATTAATAGCGGTAACCTTCATTTTATATGTCGGTGGCAAACCTCTTAAGATTTTTGAAACAATCTCATCTTCACTCAAGGTTCCTCCACAACATTTGATACCTAAAACAATTTCATTTACTCTTTCCATAAAAGTAAAAATTCTTTCATCTTCTTCCATTTTCAGATGTTCATACCTGACTCGAAATCTTTCAAGTTTTGCAATTTTGACTGTGGAATCCCCTTCATTCAGTGTTTCCAAATGATCCCAAATAGCTTTTGTAGTAGACCTATCTAATAATCCCATGATATGTTGATCTGACAATGCGCTCAAAAGTGCTTCTCTTGCTTTGCAATCATTTTCTTCATCTTTAGCTAAAGTAACAGGAGCAGGCTGACTAGCTATAGCAATAGTATAACCATTCTTAGTAACTTCCCAGATGTCTTTACCAATGCAATATAGATGTGTCTCCATTCTGATTTTCCATATTCCATAGTTGGTTCCATCAAGTTTAGGACTATCCTTTCTGAAATAATTAGTAGACATTGGATCTCCTCAAGTTGTTAAACTTCCACAATAAGAGGACTAGGCTCTGATACCAATTGTAGGTCTTGGGGACAACTGAGAGGGGGGCGTGAATTAGTTGTCAAATAAATTCAAACCAAAATCTTGTTAACCAACTTATTGCTTAATACCGGTAAGATAGTTAAATGTGTTGGTGAACAGTATTAATAGGAAATGTTGTACCGGTAGTAATTAATGCATGAAACATAAACATAAAATCATCCACAATACATGACACAAATATTTGTATGTGGAAACCCTATAAGGGGAAAAACCACAGTGGGAAACCTTACCCACAATCAGATGATACTATTGTAGATAGTAAGTGTACAAGAGGGGTTTGCACATGCAGAAAGGCCAACAGCCTAGAGCTCACTGCTCAAACACAAATGGGAGTCACACTGACTACAGTTGGATGGTTAAATCTAATGAGAATGTACTGCACAAAATAGCATCTTCATATGGTGGATTCAGTACCAGTGTAATGCTGATATGCTTCTACAAAAATGTAACTTCACCTTCAAATGATGTCTTCATGTTTATCTCTGCTTGATCTCACTTATACCCTTCGTTAAATCTTTTTTCGCATTCCACTCACTGATCTTACAAATAAGATCTTACATTTATACCATACCCTAAGACCAATTTTAGTAGGTCGGCTCTACAAGATATTACAATAAAAACATTTTACAAATAATACAATATCCGATGCAATAACCGATTAAACATGTCGGCTTAATGCATTTACAACAATAATAAATCATCTTCATAGCGTGCCATGCTGATCTGGAAAAGATAAACCTACCGGTGTAACCCTAGATAACCTGGACCTATTTGCCGGTAAAAGCAAATATGCAAATAACAATATACCAATGATATTACTTCCAGGAAAAGTGTCCATAAGATGTCTTCAACATTACCAAGTGTCTTCGATGTCATTGCAGGTACCAGTGAACATTATATCCTACCGGTTAACCATATACCGGTGATGGTTTGAACAGTTTACTGATTACCAGTGAATGTTGCTGGATCTCCAAAGTAGGTATATTTAGCAGTTGTTGACATCAATGACAAAACCATACCAAAATGCCAACAAGAGATACGTGAGTCTTGTCAGACCAGAGGAGAGAAGTGATACTTGCAAAGTGTAAGTGCAGAAGGTGAAGAGGAGCTAAAGGGGATCTGCATTGGCATTGAGTGTTGTTACCAGATCATTGTAATACCTGTTGATCTCTAGCCACTTCAATAGTTGAGAAATCCCTTAATAGGGTAGCTTTAACCGGCTTACTGTAAATCCTTGAACAGGGTGACTCAAACCATTGAGTTCTTGAAATCCTCTAACAAGGTAACCTTTAACTGGGTTTAACCCTTAACTGGGTATTCTAGCCATCCCTTAACTGGGTGATCCCTAATAGGATCGATTCCTAGTAGAACCTATTGTATCAGTCTTTAACCAAACAAGGCTCTTAACAGAGAGATCTTCTAAAGAGTTCAAAACATCTTGTGGGTATTCATCCCCACCGTGGTTTTTCCCAATTGGGTTTCCATGTGAAAATCTATGTGTCATGTGTGATGTTTTCATGTGATGGTTCAGTATCTTATGTCTGATGGTAAAACATGTTGAACTAGCTGTTATTATGTTTTTGATGATAGATTACCTGTTCATGCACTAAGGTGAAATGGAAAGGAAGTATTAGATTATATGAAAAGGTAAGTGTCAACCGGTTTATGCTTGTCTTAGTTATTCTAGGTTTTGTCGGTTGTACTTTGTTTAAGAACGGTGTTACTTTTTGTTTGCGAAAGCGCAATGTTTGCTGACAAACCAGTTTTAGGAATGTGTTTTTGTCTATAATGATTCACCCCCCCTCTCAGTACCAGTTTAGTACTATCCGTTCATCATTGAGCTATCAACCTTGACCAACTTCAAAGCCTAAGCTACCTCTGTCTTTGGATAGCTTTTGTTTGCTTAACATCTTATCCAAAGCCTCAATGTTGCCTTCATACTTGCTTCTTATTTTTATTTCTTCTTTTCTTTTTTCAAGCTCCTTCTGAGCTTTATTATTTCTGCTTCCACCTCTTGATGCTCCTTTTCTTTCTTTGTCAAATCAAAGGTTGTAGCTTCACCCATCCTCTTAGTTTCTTCCAGCTGTAGCTTCAAGTCAGATATGATTTGACCGAACTCTTCCAGAGACTGCTTCAAGAGATCTTGTTCATCTATTGCAACAAGCTTAACTCTCTTGAGTTCTCTTCTTCTTTTACTTAATTCTTCAAGTGCATTGATAAGTTCACTCTCCAAATCCACTTCAACTTCAATATCCTCTTCTTCCTCCTCTTGAACAGTAGGTCTATCAAGTGCCATGAAAAGATTTAATTTTCTATGGTTCTCATGGTCATCATCTTCTAATGCATCTTCATCATTTGTTGTGTCATGCTCAATGGTATATAAGTTGTTTTGATTCTGGTAGTCACTTCTTCCCTACCGGTAGTCATTCCTTTCTCTATCTTGGACAGTAGATCTTCTGAACTCTCTTGACTCATCTCCATCAGTTTCTTTGTGAGGACAGCTTGTAGTGAAGTGTCTTACCTTCCCACAGTTGAAACACTTAAGTGGTATCTTTCCTTTGTACTGGCCTAATCCTCTTTTGAGTTTCCTAACAAAGTTTGCTACTTCAGCATCAAAGTCTTCATTGGATTCTTTATGAGTAACAACTTCTTTCCCCTTTTTGGTGGTGTTAAATGCAACTTCTTTTCTTAAGGAAGTCTCACCAGTTGTTCTCATCTCATAGGCTATTAGGGAACCAAATAGTTCATCCATTGTAAAAGTCTTCAGATCCTTGGCTTCTTCTATGGCTGACACCTTAGTATCATATTTGGGAGTGAGAGCTCTAAGTATCTTTTTGACAAGAATTTCTTCAGCAATCTCTTCACCAAGTCCTTTAATAGTATTGATAGTTTCATCAAATCTATGAAGATAGTTTGCAATTTTTTCATTATCTTTCATTTTGATGCTTTCAAGTTGGCTCCTTAGAATTTGTAGCTTGGCTTCTTTGACCTTTGCATCTCCTTCAAACAACCTCTGCAATTTGTCCCATGTCTCCTTTACTGAAATGCATTGCATAACTTTGACAAATTCATTATCAGACAATCCACTCAAAATGGTAATGTTTCTCCTTTGCATTATTTTCATACTCCTTCTTTGCATCTGGATCAGTAGGAGGAGTATTGGGAATGACATACGCATTCTTGACCGACATCCACACATCAAAGCCAAGAGATGAAATATATATCTCCATTCTTCTGCTCCAAAAGGCATAGTTAGATCCATCAAACATGGGGGCTTTTGAGGAAGTACACTCACTTCTTTCCATTGTGCTCAAAGTTCAGAATCTACCCAAGGTTTAGAAATGACTAGGAACCTTCGCTCTGATACCAATTGTTGAACATAGAATGCCACTGAGAGGGGGGGGCTGAATTAGTGGTTCCTATTTTTCCCTGATTATCGGTCTAATCTTCAAACAATAAGAAATTTACTTAGCCACTAAATGGTCATGCCAATAAAGCAAGAGATAAAACTAAAGAGATCATTCACACACAAAAAACTCACAACACCAGATTTACGAGGAAAACCCAATGTGGGAAAAACCTCGGTGAGAAGAGTTGTTGGAGTCTACTACTCCAATCCAGCCTCACAGGTTAAACACAAATTTACAAAGATTTTGGGCACCAACCTAAGGAGCACCAACCCCTACACTTTTAGAGCACCGACCCAAGGAGCACCAACCCATGCACCAAGCTTTGACTTGGTGATGTATAATTAAATACTGTTTGGTTACAGTTAAGGCTTCATGTTGTAAATGAATTCTACAACTCTTGAATAGAACAACTCTCTATCGGTTTATTGTCCTTTCTCATCCACTAGAGCTCACACTATCTATTGTGAGATCATTGTCTATATTCCTCACACTCTATTATCTTCCTCTTCCTCACACATATAAGTTCTCAACACACTATTTCTATCTTGGATGATGCCTGCTCTAACACACCTTACCGGTTAGGCTGAACTGTTAGATTATGACACTATCGGTAGAATCTCCTCACCGATTTCCTTACTAACTCTCTCTGCAACTAGCTCAGATCCCCTTCTATAGTCTTCTCCTCCCTTTCTCTCCCTTCTCTACACCTTTCAATCTTCATAACATCAACAACCCTTCTATCTGGAGATCTTATCTCTTATAAAGTGATTTCCCGCCCAAAAAGCAATTCAAAAACTTGAGCAGTTAGGGTTTCCTTTTTCCCACATGATCTTCATGAGATCCAATCCCACCTACCTTGGACCAATCATCTATTCTAGAAGACTACACCTGCACTACTTTTCCATTATCCAATGCACGTTTTTCTCAAAGTGGCAATCATGAATCAAATCTTCTATCATGAGGTCTGACAACACATAACGTGTTCTAGACATTTCCTTTATGGGAGCATCCTGGATTAGATTTCCTTTGTCTTGATTTAGGCACCAACTGATCCCTGATCTTCTTCAGTCATTCCTTCTTCTTTGAGCCATAATCAATCATATGAAATCCCACGATTTGTGGCTCCTTCATTAATGACGATTATTTGTTTCATCAACCCTGTCGATGAGGCTTCACTAACCACAACACACTTGCCACCTCAGCTTCTCAAGGCATTACACCGATCAAGACATGACCTTCCAACCCATAGTTGGTCTGGTAAACATATACCAGTGAAACATTTTGCTGATGAGAGTGTTCTTCTTCAGTTAACCAGTAGAACATCCCATACCAGTTTTGCTCACTAGATTTCCATCATGCCGGTTGACATCAAATGACAACATAATGCCAAAATGCCAACACTATTATGCCTCTTTAACTTGGAGTCATCCACATTATTGCTTAAAGTATATCTCCTTGGTGATGAAGGTATTTATTTTGATATTTGTTTTTGCCTTAAGAAAACAACATTGGGCTATGTTGACATCTTAAGGCGGGGCATGCATCATTGTTTCCTTGTATCTTATGTCTAGTTCAAGTTGTAGATTTTCCTATGCATAATACTTCACCTAGTTATCCTTTTCAAATTCATGTTGTTAGACTTGTGTCAATATTGTTAATGTTGTCATTGATGTTAAACCCAGTGATCTAGTTGGACCGAATGTAGCATATTGAGCATAGCATTGATAATGAATAGATAATCTATGTAGTGAGTAGAGAACTAATATTGAATAGATACTAAGAAGCTAAGTATGTATGATCTACTGGAGTTACTTCTGGAAGATTTCTTCCTTCCAAATCTAGTATTTGCTAGTCATTGTAAAAGTTGTATCAGTTGTAGTTCTATCCAAAAGTTTGTATTACATTATGATTTATGAGTCCTATGCTTTAGACTATGTGGCATCTATATCTTAATGATGGAAATTGTTGTTCTTAGAATTTATGCTTATGGGTATGAATCTATGGGTCCGACAGACCCTTATTTTGTTTTAGTAATTGAAGTGTGTATTTTGGCAATTAAGAAGGAAGCGTGTAAAATATCATTAAAGGCCAACTTGGTTATGTGTTGATTTGAGCAATGTATTATTGTGTAAATCATTTATATTTAGCTTACATATTATCTCAGTGTATGTGCTTACCCATATATATATATATATATATATAGAAGACATATGGATGTGTATGGAGTGTGTGAGCAACAAAGTAGTGGTATGTAAAATATGCAAGTAAAGTGAGTAGTAGCAGTGTGCATGTGATTCAAGCAAAGTGGAAAGAGAGATTATCAAAGTATATATGAGCAGTGTGCAGTGTGATGGAGTATGATGTTTGTGTAAGTGTGAAGATGTATGTGGAAACATGTAAGTGTAGTGTTGTATTAATCCCTTACCAAATCTGGTACAAGAAGCTGAATTGATAGAGTGCAAATAGTGTTGTACTAATCCCCTACTAGATTTGGTGCAAGGAGTTGTGGTGATAGGTTGAGAAAGTTTTATAGTGATACTTCACTAAATCTATTGTAAGTTATTGTTTTTGATATTTGAGCTTATCTTGGAATTGACCTCATACATTTGGAGATGCAATTTTCTTTAATTTATTGAATCCTATTGCAGTGAGGATTCCAATCAGTAGTACATTTGGATCAAAATTTCAATGGCAAATCGTTGGAATTCCAACACAATTTCATCACACTACCGACAAAAAAAGCTATCGAAAACTTTGTGTCAGATGTTCCGATTATCCTTGTGGTCATTGCAATTCTGACATCACCTCCAACCTTTCTGATGGTTGCCATGGATGCTCATACCCTTAAAGAATACCATCATGATCTTGGCATATCGTTGGAATTCTGACTCCAAAGGGTAAAATTTCAATAAAGGAGTGTCGTCGGATGCACAACATCCTCGTTGAAACTCTCCTGGAGGCTGTTGTAATTACGACAGCCTCCAGGAGAGTTCCAATGAGGATGTTGTGCATCCGATGACACTCCAATTACGATGACCTCCAGGAGAGTTCCGATGAGGATGTTGTGCATCCGATGGAACTCCTCTATTGGAATTTTACCCTTTGGAGTCAGAATTCTGATGATAGGCCGATTTTTCAGAAATTTTTTTTTTATAGAAAAAGATTGACATTGGTGTCTCTCTTCTATCTCTCTTCTCTAACCCTCTCTACTATCTCTCTTCTCTCTCCCCTCTCTAGGTCTCTTTCTCCATCCCTCTCTTCTTCTCTCCCTCTCTACTTCTCTTTCTCTACCCTCTCCAGGTCATTATCTCTTCCTCTCACCCTCTCTCTCTCTCTCACCTCTATAGGTCTCACCTTCCATTCCTCCATCATTACCCATGTTTTCAAGTTGCAAGATATTTCCTAAAGTACTTGGTTGCTAGGGTTTATTTGCTTAAGTGTTGGAGTTGGAGTTAGATGAGACCTGCATGATTAAGCTGTATTAAGTGATCAAGTCACCAAGATCTCAATTGTAAACATGACTAGGTTCTAGGGTTTTAGGGTATAGCATAGGTCAAGATTGAGGTATGGTGGTCAAGAATTACCTTCCAATGATAAAAGACATCCAAATGATGAAGAATGAAGGTGAAGAACTCATAGAAGTTTGGAGGAGATAATTTGACTAAGTTAAAATTTTGTTTAAGTCATGGTCAGGATACTAGCTTGCTCATCAAGAGCAATTTGTGCGAATGAGCCCTAGAAATGTGCCCATGCTAGAGAAGCAAGAATTCCAATAAAACCCAAGGCAATGCTAGTAAGGGGTCAAAATTAAAGAATTAGGGTACAAAAAACAAAATTTGGCTAAGTCGAGATGTTGCTCAAGGATGACCTAAATCATGGAGTGTAAATCAATCAGGAAACATGAGAATGGATAGGTCTTGACCCAATAAACGCAAGTCCCCCTTGTGATTCTAGCAGATATCACATCACAATCATTGAGTCTATCTACAATATAAAGTCAAGACCTGACTATTGGAATCTTGGAGTCATCCCATTTGATCACGTAGTTTAGCACTTGGGAGGATTTTGTTCAAGAGAGGATAGAATACTTAGTATTTTATTTTGTGTTGCATAGTGCATAAAAAACACATCAACAGAAACCATTGAAAGGTTTGGTTAAAGCCTTCGAATCACAATCTCTATGAGAAGCTATCAAGAGTGCCCAAAATTTGGAAACTTTAGTATCCAAGAACATAATTCATAAGGCACCACTTTTAGAGCAACCAAAGAAGCCTATCAATGTAATATTTTATTTACCTTGGATATGTTTTATCCTAAGTGTGATATTCCACTATTAAAAAGCTTAATTAGGTAATATTTTTACTTAGGTAGAATAAGATAATGAGTTGCACATTCTCCTTTTTTGATTGAGATTCTACTTTTTCCTTGTCACAAATTTGGAAACTTGGATAAGCAATTTCTTTTTTTGGTTTTCTACCTCTTCATGATCCTCATGGATTTGGAATCTTGGAAGCTATATATTGTAGGTTTTTCCTTGATTAACATATCAAATGAAACTATTGTGAGCTTTCATATCTTAACATACCAAGGGCTTAAGTTTGGGGACGATAGGGGGATGACGAAGGGGGCGGGGTGGGATGCAAATATATATACAACTTAAAAAATTAGTTATAAAAGGATGTGTATAGAATAAGTATAACAACTGCAAATAAAACTTTGCCACACTATGTAAAATTTACAATAAACTTTAAAAATATGTCAATGATTTCATTGAAATTTGAACATTAACAATGGTGGTAGAGTTTTGGAACTTTGGGAACAAACTAAGAATAAGTATAAGAATTGTAGATGAAACTTTGGCATACTAAGTGTTTAAATTAGTCAACATAAAAATAATGGAAATTATTGCATTAAAAATAATAATGGTGGGTAGAGGTTTGGGGTCAATGGGTAGTGCCCCTTGTGGGGGGTTTGGGGTAGAGCCCCCATCAAGGTTAGGGGGCATTGCCAAACCTTTAATACGGATGACATTTTCACAATAATTTCACCATTTTTGTTTAGAATTGGAGTTTCTAATTGGGGGCAATGGGAGACTCATAGGCATCCTCAAGATGGTCAAGAGACTCCTTTGAGTCCCTAGGACGTCCCTAAGTGGTGTGGCAAGGGGATGTTTCCCCTAAGTATTGCATCCTAAAAAATTAGGGATTTTGGAGGGGAGGAAGGGGTCCCCATGTTTCAATGGTTTCAAAAGATTCTAAGTTTTTTTTTATCTTTTCATAACAAAATATACTCCTCTTGCATCCTTGGATGATTTGAAAATTGAAAACAATTTGACAAGAAAAAACTAACTTCTAAAGTTTAGACTTAGTTTTCTTTTTTTATCAAAGTCACTACAACATTTCAATGATCAAAGTAGATTTTTTTTGGTGGTTTCGAAGTAGACAAAAGGCTTGAGAAATTCAATATTATCTTTCATTCAACCAAAATTGGAGATCAAGAAGCATGCTCACAAACAAGGATTTGTTTGTAACTTAAGCCAATCGACTAGTTTTTGGGGCATTTTTTAGGTCTAAAGAACCTACCATTGTGTCAAAAAGGCTCATAAGACCCCATTTTCATCTAAAACTTGTCTCTTTTGGTCGTAGAAGCATTTAAGGAAAAAAAAAATCACACAACCAATGATATGCCTATACCATACATCTTTGAGCTAAAATAAAAATAAAAAATTGGCAAGGTTTGGAGACCATTGAACAATTTGGGAGATTGCTAGTACATACACTCAATTTATAAAGTCTCAATTTGATGTACTTAATCTTCGAGAGGCCTATACAAAAGCATTTTGTAATTGCAAACTAAGATAAATTTCCATTTTTGACAATTTTCATCATGGATTATGGTATTAAATTTTGACATTCTATTGTCAAGATAAATTCAGAGAACCATTTGTACTCGAAACAAGGGATAGTGAAAAAACTACATTATGTAGGATCTCCTACACCAAGTGACTATGAACAAAAGCATAGGTATTTAACAACAATGACATGGTCCATGGACTAGTGATCCTCCTCTTGATACTCCATCTACAAATTAGAACATCTCTTATACACGTTGCTACTTTAGAATTAAAAGTTACTTCTTCTATAACTTTCCATGATTCTTTGCAATAGGATTATATGTCTTCTAGAGTCACCCCACTAGGACACATTCCTATCAAGCATCTTTACTTTTTTGAAAAGTAGACCACATTTCAGTTCTAGATGACACCATAATGACTTTGATTTCCTCTTGCAAGATATTCCTCCATCATGTATTGCTTCATCGAAGTTCAAATTTGCTTCTTCAAGGGCTCTCAATGATTCTCTATATAGGATTCTTCATGTCTATGAGATCCACTTCATTGGGAGGCCTACTTAAACATTTCACATCTGTTTGTGGACTCTCACCTTTCAAATATTGATGAAACAATTGAGAATATTTGTCTTCTCATTGATGACAATGCCCATCGAGCCACATCATCTCCCATTGTAAATTCACTTGTTCTATCCCCACCATACCATGCAACATGACACATTCTATTTCACATTAATTAAGGTCTCACACTTAAATGATTGTAGTCCCTGAATCTTCTATGGAACAATCACAGCTTAACATCGACATCAAGACACATGAGTCGCTTCAAAAACCATACATCTGAATTCCTTTCTACATTCCACTTGAATGGGAATTCAACAATTTGACAACTCAAGATTTCTATATTGTGAAAGGAAGGTGCATCATTTGTTGCAAATGAACCTACTACAACATTCACCATTCAACATTTTGCATTGCTTTTCTCTCTTCTTTGTGGAGGCACCAACTTTAGGGGATGGGGTGGGTCTATATTATCCTTCACATATGTCACTTGGGATGGAGTTTTGTCCTATGGATTTTCTAGTCTCTACTTCGAGAGGGTACACTCTCTTAATAATTTGGGGTTATTTCATATTTTACATGGATACCTAACCTTGTGACCCATTTCTTCTTACCTCAATTGCACTTAAGGGGGTGTGCCAATGTACCATTTTATTCACCAAGTGGATATGTTTTATCATAAGTATGATATTGCATTTGTTTGTTTAGTTACTTAAGTAATTTCTTTTAACTTGAGATAATGACTTGCACATTCTCCTTCTTTCATAGGATTATGTTTTTTTCCTTATCCTCAAAAATTTGGAAACTTGGATAAACAATTCCTTGTCTTTTGGCTTTCTATCTCATCCTCATCTTCATCCTCATGGATTAAAAATCTTGGATATCGAGTGAAGATATTGTGAACTTTTTCATTTTCTCTCTTATGAAATCAACTATGTTATGCTATTTTGATTTTATTATCATTTATATTTAACAATTTTAAAAATGTTATCACTTACATTAATTTCTAGGTTAATACTTATTTTGTAGATTCTAATAGAATTGAATACCATACCCAAACAATATCTAGTATGAACTAGTTAGTTACAGGATAGGTTCCAAGCGTACTTGGTAACACAGTTTTTGAGCTTGTGTTTGTTTATGATTTAACGATTGATGCATCTAGCTTTGCTATGCATCTACTTTGAATACAATGAGGGGGTGATTTTGTCTAAGCCAAGAGACCCTGCTATCTAATATCACCCAAGAAAGATACTGATATTTTACCTTGGAAATATAAGCCTTTTGTAAGTATAATTCAATGAATTGTGATAATAACTTAAAACAAAGTGAATTAAAATTTGATTGAGTTCCCCATTGTATTTTAACAAATCACCTAGGAAGATGTTCATTCCTAACAATTTCCAATTCTCTTTCCAAAAGGATGAAAAAGAAGAGAAAGAAACTAATTAATGTTGGGACAAAATTTAGAAGACCTATGTTTTGTGTCTGAAAGCTACTAGCCTAGAGAGCATGGAAACAATCTGAGCTCATGGGAGAGAGTTTCAGTTCTATCTCTAGAAATTATGTCCAGTACTCTTGTATTGAATTTTTAAATCCTTCTAAGTTTAAATTTTCACGAGGAAACTCTAAAATTTTAATAAAATACATAAATGAAAACCAATTTTGTTTTCGTCGGAATACTTTTGAAAATCACATCACCTCAATAATTGAACTGTAACAATAAGATTGCATACAAAGTGCAAGTTTGCTATGACACATGTTAAAAGGGTTAAACTATTTTAATTAATACAAACACTAGAACTATTAAACAACAATAGCTTGTTGGTAATCAAGATTTTGGACTATACCCACATTTTACACCTTTTCATACAATTACAAAGAACATAGAAAACATGTACGTGGAACTACAGATTCCAACATATGTAAAAATACAACAATCTAAATAAGAATGGGAAGCATGTGGAGAATGGTTAAGACATGCATAAATAAAAGGAAAACAAAAATCTCTCAATGTGTATCACAAACAAATCAAGGAAAAAATCTTTTAGGCAAGGGACCGATATGATCATAAAAATTTCAAAACTTCCAAAGTATAGAGCATTTGAGATTTTACAGAGAATGTGCTAATTCAGCTTTATTTATGATGAGGCATATTCACAACTTTTGCAGTCGCACCATGGTGTTGTTCGTGTTGGCTCTATTGGACCCTGCAATTAAGATTCAATATGCATACATTATTCAATAAGATTAACTGTGCAACATAATGAAATATTGAAAAGTGTGTTATCTTATTGAGCTTCGCTTTGGTTCGAGAATAGTTTAATATTCTCTACTTAACAAGGCCAACCACGTGAAGGTGGAAGCTCATTTGGCCCCTCCCCCCCCCTCGGTAACATCACTCTAAATTCCCCGTTAACATCTAACATTCATTCATTCTTTCATCCATTATTAAAATATAACATTCATTCATTATCACATAACATTCATTAACACATAGAATTCATTAAATTTCATTAACACACAACATTCATCAATAATCATCAACACATATCATTCATGAATATTCATTAGCACATAATTACATTCATTAGCACATAAAAATCAGTCATTATCAAATAAGGTAGATTACAATCATTTCTTTCTTTGTTTTTTTTTTGAAGCTATGTAAAGTCTAAGTGGAGCATCGTCTTCTTCATCATTTCCCCCATCTTCGGATGTTCTTCTCTCTTGTCATGCTCTTGATGTATGCCTAGTCCTATACAAAGGATGAGGATGCTGAACCAAAGGGGGGTCCTCTGCAATAACAAAGAATTGGGTTAAATTCAAAACATTTTTTTATTATTGTCACAAGTATTTCATTAATTTAAAGAACACAATCGTTACACTCTTTGCCTAATGGGGCCACATCATCTTCCACATCATTTTGTCTAGCCTCAACCTCGACATGCTAAACACCCTCTAGATCCTTTGGAGTTGAAATACGAAATGTTACATTAATCAATACACCAATTGCAATTAAATTTGTTTAAAGGAATAATAGTGGTCCTCTTTACCTGATTAGGGAACATCACATTCCTGATGTTGTCTACTTGGATCATGCTCCACTTGGTCACCACCGACTACATGCTCTAAAATATTAACAATAAAGGTTACATTAATTACTACACTAATTTTCAATTTAAGATGTTTAATTGTATTAATAATTACATAAAAAAATTTGAATAGCAAATGAATACCTCCACTACTAGGATGCACATCTGGACCTTCATGTACAGGTTCTATTCCATGATTATCATGTTGCATTCCAATGTCACGTGCAGTGTTATCATTGCTTGCTTATTTAAAAAAAATATAGTCACTTTATGTTGAAACTTAACATCAAATAGATTATTGGTTAAGTATTCAATTTGAAATAATTTCATTTAGCTTATTTACCATTGTGACAGATGTATTAGAATCTCGTGTTTGCCCACTCAATTCTCATAGCCATTCAGCCACGACTATATAGCCTTGCTGGTAGCCAATTCTCTTGTCATCTTCTGTGGGCGCTCTATTGAATTTAGAGCCCTGCATTTTTGCTTAGTATTGTGAATTTTGCTTGTATTGTTTGATAAAAAAAAAATTGTTTACAATTTATAAATATTTTGATGTGATACTTAATTTACTAATTTTTACAATTCATGTGACAAGTTTCATATAACCACCAGATCTGAGTTTGTGTTGCCCATGCTTTTCTTGTCTTGCCTTGGTTGCCTTTGATGTGTCACTCAATCTATGAAAAGTTTGAAATATGTTAGATTATATAAATATAATGAATAATTAGTACATATTCACATTCTTAATAGTATCACATACCTTCTTCTGGCCTCTAGTGGTGTTTTTCCTTTTTTCCTTTCAATTCTCTCCTTTGCATCCAAAATCAGGTCCTTCCACTCCCTCTCTGGAATCATGGGGGGATGCTCATACTTTACATTCTTCTCTAAATGTGTCTTGTATTGGTCCCTCAGATACTTTAGATATGTGCTAGCTTTTTCCAGGAGCTTAGTCTTGTCGAATGTGTCATTTCCAAACAACCCTACCATACGGTTTGTGAGTTCATCTTTTAAATTTTTTTCTTGGTCATTCCACCTTTAAAGCAAAAACGAACCTGTTAGATTTAGAAAGAAACTGAAGCTACCTTTGATATAGTTCAAGAAATAGATAAAAGGAAAACTATTCTAGCAATGATATGAAATCAAAATAGTGGATAAGTGTTAGTTCACGTATGATGTTCCACCTTTTACGTATGGTGGGCCCAAATATCTGCAATGTAATGTCATTAAGATTTTTATAAAAAATATCATTTCCTAAAAAAAAAAATGGGATCATTAGTCCAAAATGAGTGATCAGTAAGTAAATTACAATTAGACTATATATAATAATAATTTTAAAGTACCTGGAACCTTCTGTATCTTCAAGGGAATCAATTCTTCGTCGCTCACCACCAATGTGGCCTGCAACGTTCCCATACTAGCAATACGGGAAGATCCAGGAAATGCTGGTATGTTATCACCAGTAGTCACCTCTGGTGCATCCTCATGTGCATCTCCTACCACAGTAAATGAATCCACTATGAAATGCCTCCAAGAAAGAATACTTCAAGGGTAATAAACACATAACGAAAGAGAGAGAAACAGAGGGATCTACCACCAGTGGGCGGGTCAACACGAGCTAGTGCAATAGATGATGTCTGTATGCTATGTGTTGCCGACATTGCAATCGGCAATACAGTTGGGGTCAACCTCAGACCCATGTCAGCACCTGAAGAGTAATACATTAAATATATAAAACATTAAAAAAGCAAGTTCACAAGTCCAAAGGAGTGGTTTTAATATATAGAACATGGTCATCACCTGAACTACCCGCAATACCCTGATCATCACCACTAGGATGATGAGCCCTTATAAATTTATATAAAAACAACACATACATATTTTAGTTAATGACATAAAAGAGAAAAAAATATAAACCATTATTGAACTTTTGTTATGATTAAAGCTTTCATTACTACTAACTTGCAAGTTTTCCACTGTCCGCAACAATAGTTGCACCCTCTCTGTTATCTCATCAGTCTAAGGGCTTATGGTTGCCAAATCAACAATATCTTGGCTAATTTTTCTAATATTCATTTGTACCAATTGTATAGGGTTTGCGCTAAGTGCGATGTCATCAGTGCATAACACTGTCGAGCACCCCACATCCCTATGGAGGTGCTAAGGTACTACAGGTTCCTTTCCCTTATCCCAAACATCTGTCTATGATAAGAATATAATTAACACTATCAAAATTAATTCAAAAAACTCAAGAAAAGATCATAATGTAACAGTTTGCTTCTATCTAATTTGTACAATTACAATGAGGTTTACCTGCTCCGTAGAAGTGTCAGGACCTACACCCCTATCTGTGCTATGTGGTGGATCCATGTGGCCCTGTGACAAAGAAAAAATATAAAAACATTAGTGAAATGAAACCAATAGACTTAGCAAAACAACTTAATAATACAATGGTTTATTGGATTCATTAATTGGAAGTTGGCTTAAATGGTATATATATAGTACATACCACCCCCATGATAGTAACTTTGTTTGTATCTATACGATTCAAATTGTAATTGATTAGCAGCTCTTCCCCTACACTTATTGATTTTATCACACATACAAACACACAATTTCCCTCACGTGCCTCAAATATGCAATTGGGTTGCTTATTAGTTGACCCAGGTCGTGTACTATTTATAAAACCTACAATATTCCCTGTTGCTTTTGGCCTTCCATCAATGTATACAGCCACTCATTTACTTTGATCATTATCTTTTTGTTGTATATAATTGGCTGACAGTGCATACCTATGCATACTTTTTTTATATCGAACAATCTACATCCAATCATTATAATTGTAACAAGGTCCACAAACTTCATCAATTCAGCAACTTTGTTGTAACAGAACTTTATGTTGTCCATGGAAAATAGGCCCAAACCATGTAACAATGAAGGTGCTATGCGATATATCCTCTCATTAACACAAAAATTAGTGTTTATTGGAGGAAGTTCCTTGGGTACACATTGTTTCAGTAGATGTTTGTACCTCAAGGGCACCTCAATGTCACCTTTGGTCTCATCATCATAAGAACATGACCCCCCTTGAGCAAGAAAAAATTCCATGCGTTTATTGAATTTTCTTCTAATCTTTTGACCTCTAGTTGATCTCCTTATTTGAGATCTACTACATGTCTCACTTTCCTCTTCTATTCCTACATTTCCCTCACTTGAGGAAGACACATCTGACAAATACCTATTTGGTGATACATGTGCACCATCAAATGAGAGAGTTAGTTGGTAATGAGAGAGATATTTTGCAAATGAGGGTAATATTGATGAAGAAGTCAGCCATAAAGTTGATGTTGAGATTAAAATTTGAGTAAGTCCAACTAGGGCCTCAAGTGTTGATAACTGTATTAGATTTGCTGCTAATGTTGAGGTTTGAAAAACTGAGGAAGTTTGTTTTTCTTGTAATTTTTTAAAAATATATTATTTCTATAAGGTGTATTGACTTATACCTGTTGATCTATGAGACTGTGCAGGATCCTCATCAAAGGGGTTCAGGTTCTTGCACCAATAATTGAGCATCATAAGCATTACATTTGTAATTTGATAAACAATAAATACTGCAGTATCATAAGCATCACATATGTATCATCATATATGTAATTAAGCAACATAAGAATCACATATGTATCATCATAAACATGTAATCCATCACATACGTATCATAAATCACCATCCATCACATAGCTAATAAGTAGTCCACATTCCATAAATAAACACAAAGTTCAAAAAATGTCGCATGTATCATCATAAGCATGTAATCCATCACATATGTATTTTAAATCACCATCTATCACATAGCTAGAGGTGCATCATGAATTAATTAAGTAATGGCATTAGAATTCAAAACATATGAATTATTTATGTAACCATATAAGTCAAATCAATTTCTATCAAGATATTAATATTAAATAGATAATATAATAATCGCATCTCATACATTTCATTCATGTCATTGATCTTCTTCTTCATCCAACTCATCATCATGACCATCATCATCATCATCATCATCATCATCATCATCATCATCATCATCATCGTTGTCATTGTCGTCATCGTCGTTGTCGTCATCGTCATTGTGTTTGTCATCATCATCACCGTCACCATCACCATCACCATCACCATCACCATCACCATCACCATCACCATCACCATCACCATCATCATTAGCAGCAACAACATCATCATCATCAGGTTCTTCTTTGTGTACATTTCTGTCAGGAACATCATCAACTAATTGTCGATCATGATCATCATCTATATCATCTTCTACTTCTTTGATATCTTCTTCTTCCATCAAATTATACATTATAAGCCTTCCTCTTGGATCATGTCTAACAACAAATGACCAACCCAGTTTATGTGGAACTTTCGAGTAAAATACCTGCTCACATTGACTTGGAAGAACATAGGGCTCATCCCCAACTCATTCAAATGACCTTGTATTAACCATTGTAAATCCATTATCATGTTCGATAACAGTTCTATCAGGATCATTTTTATTTAGTCGTAGCCTATACCATTTGATGATGAACATAACTGATTTGAAGGAATTAAAGTCACACTCAAGTATATCATCCAAAATTCCATAGTATCGATTTTGAGACTCTTGAGGATGTATGTCATTTCTAGATGAAATATTGGTCACCTCAAAGACTACAGTTATCCCAGAATCACAAGTTTTCTTCATGTCATCCAACTGTTTGATGTGAAATTTATGACCATTGCAACACATAGCCTTGTGGTGTTTGACCTGCAATATGTCTAACATATTAAAATTATTGCATCATGAGTTGATAAACATACGGGTGATTAATAAAATTATACGTACTTGTTGATCTCTTAAACCATATGCTAAATCAATTTCCCTTTGTGTAACATTGGAATCTCCATTATGATGAGCTTCTTTAACCAATGAAGCGACACCATCCCATGTTAATGTGTGACCAGAATGTTGACGTCATTCAATCCACACCGTCATCCAGTCAAGATTGTTTGCAATATACAAATGTAGCGCATCCCACTCCCGACCAACTGTACAAATAATTAATAGACCACTTACAACTGATTTATTTAGAAGATGAAGAATTAATTTACTACAATAACATCTTATAATTACCTCTCACTTTCTTTAGTCTACCTTTCCCCATCAAGTTATCCCCTTCGAATTTATTAATGGGGTTTGGATCCCAAATGCGATCTACGTGGATTTTTGCTGCAAACTTAGGAAGATATTTAGTAATGTACACCATAGTTTGGTATACCATATATCCCTCCACCATAGAACCCTTAGGATGTGCTCTTTTTCGAACCAAAGCCTTCAAAAATTTCAAGTGCCTCTCAACCATCCATATTGACCTAGTGTGTACAAGTCCACACAATTCAATCTCCTCAACTTGGTGTATGAGGTAGTGTTCTTGTGCATTGAAAAAAGTTGAAGGTAGACACTTTTACATTTCACACATTAGATGAGGGATTTTTCTCCTCCAATATTTTATATCTTCCTTGTGGATTTCTTTAGATGACAACCACCTAAAAGAGATTGAAGACGCAAAAATATATAAACGAGACTTTACAAAATAATATACAATATATTGCATAACAAGTAAAACAAATGGAAAATATAATATCTATACAATAAATTGAACAAACATCACTACTTACCTCATGTATTTTCCAAGATCATATATGACTTGCTTGATATTATTGTTGAAGTGGTTTGGGAGAGACAGAGGTATAACGTACTGCAACAATTATAAAATGATCTTTTCATTGTTTTCTAACATAATACAATGAAAAGTACATGCGCAGTATACAAATATATAGTAAATACACAAGAACGTGAATTACCTTAATGAAGGTATGCCAATGATGCATTTTCATCCCTGGCCCAAATTCACTCTTCTTTGATATGAGATTGTTTATGTTCGCAGCAAATCCTGTGGGAAATCAAATTTTTCGTATGACTTCTTTTATAGAATTGCTTTGCTACTCCGTTAATAACCAAGGAAGGGCACTTATATTAGTCTGATCTCCATTGCTATTTGATTGAATGACATTTTTCATTGCATGATTGGATTCCACAATGTCACTACAGATTTTGACAATTTTTTCTTTGTCACGCCTTTCATCCAATATTTTCCATAATGTCTCTATTATATTCTTTCCAATATGCATTGTATCAAACAAATGCACAATTTGTAGCTACTTGTAGTAAGGCAACCTACTGAATTGTCTGGGATAACTTTTTAGTCCCTTTGGAAGGTGGTCATCCATGCCTTGATGACCTTCAGTATCATCAATTACATCATCAGTAAACAAAACACGATAGAAAAATTCAAATTCCAAACATAAACCATTAGATGGAATGACATTACCTTGATGATTAATTCTATTATATTCCAACTTCCATAAGTGAGGAGTCATTCTTCATGGCTTTGATGTAGTCTCTTCTTTCCCATTGAAAAGATGTTTTTCAGTATTCCGGTACTTATGATTTTTGTGAAGGAAGTGCCTATACTCATCAAACACCTACTTTCCTAAACTTTTTGAATGATGGGATTTCATATTTTGACCACAAACTGGACATGCAAATTTTCTCTTTGTTTGAAGACCTACAAGATAATGTATAATTCTATTAAATCTGTTAATTTTTATAATTATAATTATCATGCACAACTTGAACACTATAACGTACCACAAAAATGTGTTAGCCCCGAGGAATCATGTATTGTCCATACAAGCATTGCATGGAATTGAAATTGTCTTTGTCCTATTGGTCTAGAGATGTCATACATGGTCACACCATTCCATAACTCCAGCAACTCATCGATAAGAGGCTCAATATATATAATCATATCTTTAACTTGGTACTTGCCTAGTGGAATGAACAAAAACATTACATAATTATTATGACCATTTTACTGCAATATTTATAATTAAATGTAGATGACTATTAAATGATAAAATACCTGGAACAATCATTTCCAACATTATGTGCTCCCTCTTTATTGACATCCATGGAGGAATATTATTTTTGATAACAAAAATAGGCCACACCGAGTAAACAGATCTCAACTCTCCAAATGGATTGACACCGTCTGCTACCAATGAAAGCCTAAGATTATGAGGTTCTTCTTTAAAGTGTGGCCACTTTTCCTCTATGTCCATAAATGCTAAACCATCTGCAGGCATTCAAATAATGTCATCTCAGCTTCTATTGTGTGCATGGTAATCCATAAATTGTGCCAAGCTAGTGTACCTGAATAATCGTTGCATAAGTGGAATAATGGGAATATAACGAAGAACCTTGTGAAGAACCTTTTTTGTTATTTGATCTATTTGATATCTTCTAATATGACATTTAGGGCATTCTATTCCAAATTCATGTTGTTTGTGATATATAATATGATCATTGGGACAAACATCTATTGTTTGATACTCCATTTCAATATCTTTCATAATGGCAGATAATTCTTGGTATGAGCGAGGTAGAATATTTGATGGTGGTAAGAAAAACTCACCTATCAATCTATAGCAAAAAAAAAAGTTTGAGGTGTTAATATAAAGAATATTAATGGTACATGATTCACCATTTATTAACTGTAATGACATGTATGACACACCTTAACATATGTGAGATTGTTATGTTGGATAAACCATTCATAACCTTCAACTTCACCAACAACAATACAATAGAGAGAAGAGTTGTTCAGGAGCCTTTGTAAAGGGGTTCATATGCCTTCTCAAGAAGAGGTAAATCATGAACATCAAGGTCATCCTGATCATCACGATCAGCTGTGACAGTACTAAATGTTTCATGGATCAATGTATTTGTACCATCATCTTCAATTGTGTTTTCTAGTGCATGATCGTCATCTTCCATGGGATCATTATCTTCAGATTCGATATTCACACCTCCATGTTCCTCCACTTTGAAAATCATATTCTTCGGGTTGTGTTGGTCCATATCATGTGCCCTGGGGTGCTCGACCTATATAAAAATGATCAACATAAATAAACCATGATCATGATCTCATTATCAAGTGATTTCTTATGTATATAAATTGTTAAAATGATATAATGAACAACTTACCAGTGGATGATAATCATGTCCCCCTTCAACGTGACCATGCTACCTACAATGTTTCTTAGCTATTTTGATTAGAAGTCTTCTAGTCTTTAAGCCCTTACAAATTTTGCAGGGACAATAACATTTCCCATCACCTTTTCTTTTCAAGTTAGACCATAATCTAGCAATTGTCTCCTTATTTTGTTCTTCGCTGATATTATCTAACATGGTCTTTCTTCATAGGCAAAAAAATCAGGCTATGGAAACTTCAGTGCAAAAGCTTCACAGAAGTTACAAATCGAACCAAAACCATTTAACTCTTATTTTTCATCTTAAAACATTGAACTTAATAGAGAATGTATTTAATGTAGCTGATTGTGTGAACTTCTGAGCATTGTGTCTGCAAATTCTTACTAAACATTTGCCTGTTGCAGACTTTCTGAGAGACATTTTTGAGTATTCTAAGCCTTGGTTCTTGTATTTTCACTAGTGATAAGTTGGAAACTTTATGGTAGACCTGTAGCCAATCGATCTAATTTTGACAAGCTATACACCAAGCAAATAGACATCTAGAACTAGCATTGTTTGCAGGTCACCCCTACCCTATGCCATGGGTATATGACTACCCAAAACTCCAGTTTAAGCATCAATCTTAGAAATGATCGGTATATGACTACCCAGAACTCCAGTTTAAGCATTAAGTTACATCATTATTGACCTTACTTTGGGATGCTATGTATGAGATTGGAACCTTTTGTAAGGTGTGATCAATGTGCTATCATAAATGCAAAGCCAAAACCATTTTGATGAGATCATGATCCCACTAATACTATTTTGCCTTGTTAATTTTGCACCCATAAAAATGATAGAACCAGCTATAATATGCCATCAATACCCATATACCAACAATGCTCAAGATGAGCCACTTAGAGGTAGAGTTTAACCACTTTCCATATAGGTAGATTATCTCTAACCTCATTTTCCCTATAGGTAACTGATTAGGTTCATTTTAGAGTCTTATTTCCAAATATGTACCTCTATGTTAGCTTTTTGCTTTATTATTTGCCTATTTATGCTTAATCTTGTCAATTTTGCATAATTTTACTTAGTTCTTGCATCTTCAATGAAATTATATCTAATCATATCCAACCACATCAAAATGGAACAATTAATCATATTGCTGGTCTCTCCTAGAGGAATTAAATTGAACCAAATTGACTATTCCCCAATAAAATGTTTTGAAATGGTGAATGTATAAGTTTGTAGTTTACTTTCCTAGACTAGGACCCCATTTCGTCAACATTTCACTATGAAAGCATAAATATTTTTTCTTGAAGAGAACATCTTACAAATCATGCTTCAATGTATAACACATTTTCATAATCAATCATTCAACTTCACATGGATAAAAGAATTCACATATTCTAAATCATGATCTGATGATGTGAACATCTCATATGCAACTATATGGCATGCAAAGCATTTATTTTAACATACACTTATTCATCCACATTGCAGGGATAACAATACAAGGCTCACATATTGGATGGTCTCACAAAGTAACCAAGAACCATATGAAATGATGGTCTTGAATCCACACACAACTAGGGAGGATCCATACGATTATGTATGACTTCCCCCTTGTTTGTTTAATGGGATTAGCCTTCAAGACATAGCCATCAATAATCACTAAGAATGTACAAGTGGATCGTAGCTACCCATACAACAAACACTTACCCCTATCCTCAAATTTTCCCAATGTTTGACTCCTTATATAAACTCATCCAAGGTTATCTACATCTATCTTGGTGAGGAATCACATCACAACAAAGAAGGCAACATTTAAAAATAGCAAGAGTTTCACTAAACTACCAAAGATCATAAATATTGAAAGAAAGAAAAAATAGTACCAATAATAAGTCAAATAAATGTGTTCAATTCCAATAGCAAATCAAACATAGCCACAATAACTACACAATAGAGGAAACTCACAATAGTGATTAAACTAATTCAAACAAGATAAAATAAAATTGGTGGCCCATGCAACAAGGATGACAGATCATCAATAATTGAAGGAAACTTCACAATCCTTAAAAGTGCACATTACATAACTATACGACTAGAAATTGTGGCTAAATAGAGTGAAGATTCATCATGACTCCAATAATATCCCCTCATGTGTGCATTTGTGGCATGAACACAAAAACTCCCACATGGCATGGCCATGTACCTAATGGAGAAGACATGCCTAGGCTACATGTCCAAAAAAAATGACTATAATAATAGTCCCTCATGCATGCATTTGTGGCCTGCACACTAAAAATCCTAACATATCATGGCAATACACCTCATAGAGAAGACACACCTAGGGCCACATTGCACATAGCAACATGCCTCACAAAGAAGAGATGCATAGGGCACATGCCACATAGCAATGTGTCTTATGGAAAAATGTGCATGCATGTCACACACCAAAGCTATATGTATACATCATGAGGCACATTCATATGTTATCAAACACAACCTATTGTATCTAACATGAGTTCCTCTCTACATTTGGGCAAATCTTCCAACACTAATCACCACTAAGAAGGAATAATATAAAATGCATCTTCAAATATTTGTGTGTGTGTGTGTGGAATTGTGTCTTTGAACCCAAATCGCTACCATCAACAACATGTAACCATCACCTACACTATATCAAAACATAAGTATGGTGTGACATCATATCTGTTTGCATAATGTCAAAACACATGCAAACATGAAAATCATCATAGCATGATAAAAATCAATCTCCACATGTTGGAACAAAGATATAAATAAGATAATAGGGTAAGAGGAAACCCATACCAAGAACCACATACCAACTATCGGCAATGCCATCGAGATAAATGTAGGATAGGATACTAGTATGAGCCATCCAATGGTCCATTCTATGAGGAGAACTAGGGGATACTATCTTTGAAAGGTGTGGTCCATAGAGATAATCCCTACTAATGCCACAATATGTCACCATAGCTTCTTGAGTTTTCCATTCTTCTACTTAACACCACATTTATTGAGTTCCTCAACAGTGAGGTTGGTTCTCAATAGGATGCACAAACATGTAAACACACAAGCATGGTTTCATCATACTTGTACAACAATACAAATTCATTTTTCTAGTTAATTACTTAGTGTAAAAATAACTCCATTACATAACATAGGGCAATAATCACCATAAGTTTTCAAATAAACTGCCCAAACATCAATTGGAGTTACCCTTTCTAAGGTACAAACATAATTTATTTATAACTTCAAAATTAAAATAATCACAATACATCCATATAAGTTCAATAGTGCATGGAAATAGACAACATGATCCATAATTAAACCCATAAATTACCCTAATTGGATATGCTAATAAAATGGTCTCAAATAATAGAGATTATGTTGGACCTATAATAGAGATCTAGACTTTGTTTCATCATACACAAGCATGGTTTCATCATACTTGTATCCAAATACACCATCCATAGATAGGTACTCAGTACCACAATCTCATGGGTACCCTTTTAGCTGAATTTACCCTATATTTAGGTGAATCTACCCTTGTATCATTCCTTGATCTAGTATGTCATTCCACCAATCAATAATTTTTCCATATTCTTGGGAGAATACACTATCCCTTAGGTGAATATGCCATATCCTTAAATGAATCCTTCTTGTCATCATCCTAAGTCCTCTTTTTGTTAAGTCTTATCCCTTCATCTTTATGAAAATCCACCTATCCTTATGTGAATCTACTTTCTCTTAGGTGAATCTATTTCACATAAATCATTTATCTTATCCATATTTCTTACGCAAATGGTGAATTTTTCCTATCCTTAGATGACTACACTCCCATTTAGGTGAATCTATCTAGTTTTAGTCTCCTTCCATTATTTTGTCCAAACTTGTATCCTCTAGTTTACATGAATCTACTTGTTCTTAGGAAAATCAACCCTATCATTCTAAGGAAAATTCACCTTGTCATCATTCTTAAACATCTACCTTTCAAGTGTATAGTCCATCCATCCTTGGGAGAATCTAACATATTATTGGGAAAATCCACTCCCTCTTAGGTGAATCCACCTTTTCCACCTTCTCATTAATCTATTATTTGTTCTAAGAAGGACACAAAAGTGGATAGAAAACAATAGAGGAGATAGTACTCAAACAAGTACTAAGGAATTGCATTAGTGACATGTCACAAATGTGAGTTATACATGTTCCAAATTGATTGATTCTCATGAAGGAACTAAGTTATCTACAATAAATAGCCACCCAAGAAACCCATTTGCTTTAGGCAAACTATCTTCTTAGTAGTATCTTAATTCTTGAGACACTTGATTTAGATATGATCTTGTAAATGGTGTTAAAAAGAGTAATTAGTCACCAACCAACCACACTCTTCATTTGTATATTTAAGAATTAGTTTGGTCAAACCTTGATTGTAACAAGCATAACCAAATCCTCCATGATAAAGTTAACAACAAATATATTATTGCATAACCAAATCTTTGTGGTGGGTGTGTTCAACAAATATATTATTGTGTGAATTGCTTTTGTCCAAAATTTAGGAACTTGATCTACATATCCATGAAGGCATGATTAGGTCTCTATACAACACTGTTTTGTTGATGCATATATGTAGTGGTTAATTGTTTTCTTTTAGTTGTGGATAAACCATTTTGAGTGAATTTCTCATTTACTTGAGCATTTTGCATTTAGAGAACAACTAGATGACCATTCAACAAGGGGTTTAAACTCTTTGAACTTCACAAATGCTTGAGCTTTTCTTCTCAAGCAATGTACCCACATCTTAAAGACATCAAATTATGAAAGATGATAGTCCCAAATCTACAAATGCCTGTCACAACATAGCGAATAAGGGAAATCCATAGATACATTAATGAGTAGCCCTAGATCAATACAAAGAGAGCACATGCATGCTAAGGGAGCATTGAACAAGCCTTTTTCAAGATAATATAATGGTAGTAAAAGAAATCAATAAAGAGCATAAGTTCATCAAGAACAATTCTTAGTCACAAAGATCCAAGGTAATCATAGAGGAGCTGATAATAAGTAAGTTAAAGAAGACACACTCAAGCCTTCATCACATTCCATAAAAAGAAAATCATTATTCCAATGCAACATTTGCCAGCATCCTCCCTACGTGTGCCAAAATAGGAGCTTTGGAACAAGGTATGGACATCCATCAAAGCATAATCGAAGGGGGTTTTTTGTCAGAAATTAGTTGCAAATGCTCCAATAACAAAAATCACAAAATGGGGTAGCATACACATGGCATGTGAACTGTATGATGGAATACCTCAAAGAGATGTCATTTCATGGAATTTTAAGATCATGGGATATGCACAAAATGGTTTAATTCACAAAAGAAAACTAGTTGCCCTTGATTGCGAAAAACATTAGTTGCCCTTCATTGAGAAACAAAGAGTTCCTTTGATTGCAAAAAAAACCTTACCTTGCTTGTGCAGAGATCGCTCTAGCAGGGGGGGCAGGGAGGCAAGACGGTCGCTGCTTGCTTCGGTTTGCTTTCAAAATGAAAATGCATTGTGTTTTTTTCTTTTAATAAAATGCCCAAGGTCATCAAAATTCCGATGAACACAGGCATAGGTCATCGGAATTCTGACTAACATGGGCATTTTTTTTAAAAAAATCAAATTTTCACACAATGGTCCTTGTCCGTCGGAAACCTCCGTCGGAATTTGACCCCAAATGTATTAGTGAATAGTGAGCCTTATTGTATTATGGTAGTCAGCCATGTTGAAATTTGGCAGTGATCCATCATTTCTATAAACACCATATAACTAGTTATATTATCTTGAGAGTTAACCCTCTCCATGGCTTTTCCCATTTAGGTTTTCCATGTATAAAAATCCGGTATTCATTTTGTAGCAATGTTATTTATTTATTTTGCATTACTTATTCATACTGATGAGATTACTGACTAAGGATAAATTATCAATAAAAGTTTTATTGTTGTGGGAATACTAATTCACTCCCCCTCTTAGTATTCCAGTCCATTCAACCATTCAACAATTGGTATCAAAGCTTGGTCCCTTCTCAACTAGTTTAATTGCTTGAGAGAGATCCTTGTTGGTTGAATAATGGCACCAATGCGTATGACTAAAGAATATCATCTAGATGAAGAATTGAAAAACACAATTGAGGATCTGGAAAGTATGAAATAAAAGAATGAATAATTGAGAAAATGTGAAGGTAGCAAATGAATGTGTAGAAAAGCTGAGAGAAAAGATACAAAAGTTCAAGTTGAGACACAAGAAAGATAACAATTAATTAGAGTAGGCAAATGAAACCGTTAAAGATTCGATGCTAAAAATTGAGGAAAAGAGAAAAGTGGAAGAAACTTTGAGAGAATTAATTACGCTAAAGACTGAAGAATGTGAGAAGTTGGAGCAATAAGTGAAGAAGCTAAAGGCAAAAACTAAAGTTCATGAAAGTAGCAAACTACTAGATGACTTTATTGATATACAAAAACCTTATACAGACAAAACTGTATTAGGATTTCAAACCGATGAATGTTCAAATAAGAAAGCCAAAGGCAAGGAAGTTAAGGTATAATAAGAGAGGAAATCTTAAGATACAAGTAAAATCTAGAATCAGAGATCTACTGCAAGAAGACTACCAGTTCATCGACCAAATGCACAAAGGTACCCATCATTTAATTGTTATTGTTTTCAATGCAATAAATTTGGTCATAAAGCTACATAATGTAGAAGCATGAAGAAACTAAACATTCAATATTACAATTACAAGAAGTTTGGTCACAAATCAAGTTACTGTAGGAATCATGTTGTGAGTCAGTATCATTATCCAGTTGGAATCAATAGGATGAATAACAATTTTCATGGATATTGTTATCTATGCAATGGTTATGGTTGTAAAGATAATGAGTGCAGATCTAGAAAACATTAAAAAAATTTAGTGCAAATCAACATCAAATGTTACAACTATAAACAATTCACACATTATGCTAGTAAGTGCAAAAAATTGGTTGGTATAGAGAAGTATATGGAGAAAAATATGGTCAAGATTGGTGAATCGATAATTGAAGAAAAAGGAAGTCATGGTTTGGAGAAAGAAAGAGGTAAATAATGAAAAAAAGTCTAGTCTAATAGAATTTGGTGCAGACATTGTGATGCACAAAAATGGAACCAAGTAGCTAAGACCTAATACCACTCTCATGTACACATAGTGGAATATGAAAGAGCCTAGGGAGATATCTCCCTTTGACTAATTCTTGTAGAGAAGAGAGAGTCAAGGAATATCTCTTAGAGTTTCTATTCCTTTGTTGTAAATGAGGAGTAGATATGTGAATATGATGCAACAATCGACTAAACTAAGAGATGAGAAACAAAGCACACTTAAACTGAAAAAGAAAATTTTGTGTAAATTGAAATTGAGATATAGAAAGGAGGGATAAAAAATGGACACAGAGGTGCACACGTTGCTAAAAAATGAGGCAGAATGAGAAGGACCATGGCATTGGGCACCTTGGTCCCTGTGTAAACAAAAAGTTGGATATCTGGATTTGATGTCTTGAGGGTCTGAAATGCAGATTTGACATAGAAAACTACAAAACCTTGAGGACCAATGCACCATGCCTTCGTCCTATCCTAGGGTGCCACACCCTTATCTATATGATAAAAGATCATATTCTGGCCCTGAGACTATCTCTATGTCTTTCGTTGGTCTTGAAATTTATGCTTCCACCGGATTCTTGTACCTGCACCTGCAACTTGAAAAAGGGTGTTGAGGTGGCTATATAGGGTTTTTCCTTAGTCAAACCCCTTGTTTTGGTGATTTCCACCTCTAAAAATAGCTGATAATGTACTGAAAATGTGTGTGCAAGAATCTTATGTGTATGCAAGATCTTAAATGAACAAGAAACTAACTCTAGAGTTCTACCCTATTAATGCATAATAGCTTCGATAAGATAAATGATTGAATGAGAGATAAATGAAGTCTCTCATTCAATCATTTATCATATTGATAACTATGATAAAACCTTCAAGCAATTATTTCTTCTTTGATAGTTGTTCTGCTCTTGTATATAATCAATCGATCCATTTATCTTGTTCATGTTCATCGATTAGTAAATATCGTATTTAATGTATATCGATTAACATATTTGATGATAAATAAATGACTTAAGGAAAACTTTGATTAAAGTATCGGGTTGCATATAATATCGGGTTGTATTATAAAGACCACTGATAGTTATCGGTGTGCTAAGCCTACACCAATAATTATCGAGTGTTAAGGCTAACACACCGATAACTATCGGTTGTTAGTCACTAGTAGTTAGCACATACCATCGATTGCAATACACCGATCCGTATTAACGTGAAAGAATAGTGTTAGTTAGCATAAACAAAGAGGCACGACCAAGTGGTGTCTTGATCGGTCATGACCGATCAAGGCATCACTTGACCGTGCCCCATTTGTTTTATACTTATATTGAGTGGCATTCGTGAGAAAGGACATAGAAATTATAAAATGCTCCTCTCACCTGCCATACAAAAGTAGACAACCAGATTCGTCATATAATTAGACAATACATAGATCAATAAAATATAACTAGAATATATCTTGCATATTGAATTGAGAATTGAACAACATTTACATGGTATCAGAGCCAGGTTAAATTGAACCTAAGGCTATTCAATTTTGTGGAAAATTCAAGCAAGGGATTTATCTTACTTTCTTATTAGTAACTGTTACGGGGTCTTCAATGGGAATCAATAATAAGAAGGGAAGAGGAAATTATTATCAGCAAGAGAACATTGGTATTTTCTTCTACTTTACCAAGGACAGGTAAGGAGTTACGTTCTTGGCCTAGCCAAGAACACAATAAATTGCTTCAATCAAGATATAAATTATTGCTTTAGGAAACAGTATTAAAATATTATATATGAAATATTTATATATGTATTTATTAAATATGATGGTTCTGATATATACTGTCTGTGTTTATTTATGTATGTATGCATTTATTTATATGTTGTCTACATATGACTGGGACAACATGACTGATATATGTTACCATTTATATATGACTGGAACAACACGACTGATACATATTACTATTTGTATATGACCAAGATAGCATGACTGTTATATGTACTATAAATTCCAATTAAAATTATTGTTGTATATCAATTAGTAATTAGAATATTGTTGCATGTAATTGGGTGAATATATGTGATAACTCATTTAGGTTACTCCTACACATCAATTAATAGTTAGAGTAATGTTTTCAACTCTATCTTGGAGAGAGCACTAGAGATGGTAATCAGTGGTAGCAAGGGGCTACTTTGCGGTCAGAGACCCATGAAGTCAAGATGTTAGTTGCTATCTCCCTGCCAGTCTTTTCAAGACAGAGAGGTTATTTGTGTGATTGATAATATCATGGTTTAGAAGGAAAGCATAAGGAGACTACCCATCTAGCAAGGGGATTAGAAGCAACCAGCCCTTGGATTTGGTAGACAAGCAGTCCCTTGCTCTCCTCTTTAACCTGTGATACTTTCTTGCTATCTGCATGTTAGTATTGATGGTTTGGGCTAATCAAGTAATATATATATATATATATATATATATATATATATATATATATATATATATATATATATATATATATATATATATGTATGTATGTATGTATGTATGTATGTATGTATGTATGTATGTATGTATGTAGGTATTGTGTGTCTATCCTTGTGATTGCAGGGATATCCATAATCAAGCAAATGAGTGTGGGCTTAAGGAATTGTACTAGTAGGGGACATTACACATTGCATTTGGTAAAACAGTGTGACTACCATGCAAGGATGCAATCTTATGAAGGCTACAATAACTATATCCCATGAAATGTTATCTCATTCCTTCCTATGTTAAAACACTTATTGTAAAGAGATAGTAATCAGTTTTATGGGAGATTTATGATCAGCATAAATCCATTGTCAAAACAAGAAATCTATCAAGATAAGTTCCATATATTGAATTGGGCATTAAGACTTATCTTTAATGTTGAAGTTACATCTATTGAATTGGGCATTAAGGTTTATCTTTAATGTTGAAGTTACATCTATTGAATTGGGCATTAAGGTTTATCTTTAAATGTTGTTTGGCACTAGCGCCACAACATTGGAAACAATACTCATATATTTGCCAGTCAAAGAGCGACATGAGAAGCGATGGTCTTACTATAGACAAAACCATTTCGATGCTCTCTTTCATAGCATGTACAGATTTGTAGAGAAGGGTCTTCATTTGAATGCATGGCTGGGAAGATTATTGAGGAAGATCGATGTCACATTGATACTGCTAAGTGTCCTGTGAACATGGGCTCAACATCTCACAGATCCTGGTTATGTCAGATGAACACAACAACTAAAAGTATGTGCATCAAAGAGAAACCATCAAATGAGATCTAAATCTTCAAGTGCAAATGAACAATTGTTGGATTGTGAGGAAGACTAATAAACAAAGAGATAAGTAATCCAGGTTTGATTAATGGTCATGAATTTCATATGTAGTTATTAATTCATGCAATTACATTATGTGTGTTATTTGTGAATCAACATTGTCAGTAGGTATCCACACACAACAAGCTACATTTGAATATCTTGTTTCAATTTCTTCAAATTACTATGAGAAACTTGCTCCTTACATGCAGGACATCTTTATAATCACAACAAAAGTAGTTAAAAGTGATGAAGAGCTTGTTTCTCTTTAGGCTATAGAGTTTTGAAGTACTATTTGTGATGAGGAATTCAAGAAGAATATGGAGGGGACTTTAGTGGAGATTCTGAGATTTCACATTTCCATTCTATAGAAAAGTATTTGCCTGCAGAAGTGTAACAGTCCATGAGGAAGCAATGTTGACCATAGGGGCTCTTGTTTATGCTACTGGTGGTGAATTTGCTTAGTACATGCCATAGTTCTATAAGTCATGTTTTGTAGGTGATCTTTCGAGATAAAGAAAGGATAGACCAAGAAGCATAAGAGATTTCATTCAAGGGAGAAAGAACTTGATGTTTGCAGTCATAGGACTGAGTTAATGGTAGTAAGTATTTATCAAAGAAGAAGGACCCATACAGTTTGTCCTTGCGATCTGGTTCTTCGAAGAGGAGGTCAGATGGTTGATATCAGATTTAGAGGGAGTCTAACATTTCATCAGAAGCAACCTTAGACAAGGAGGTCAGAAGGTTGATATCAGGTTCAGAGGGAGCCACACCATCATGAAGATATGCTTAATGCATTCTTCTCTGAGAGAGAGAAGTTTGAGGAGCAAGCCCTTGTTAAATACACTCTTCTCTATGAGGGAGAAGTTTGAGGAGAAGGCCCTTGTTCCACCCTCTAAGAGTAGTCATGGTGAACATCATGATGAGATGAAAACATCATGTTGAGCAACTCCATGATGGGAACTTGTGTTCATATGCATTCTCATACATGGGAGTAGCCAAGATGGCTGTCATCATGTTGAGTACCATGATAAATCATGTTCCACCCCTCTAGGAGTAGCCATGGTGGATGTCATTTCATGACTATATTATTAACAAGGATTCCTCCCTAAGATAAGAGGGAGTGTTGATGTTGTAGTGGCCACCCTTGTGAAAAGACATATGGTGAAAGGGTGTCTCCCTCATATATATAGAAGAAGCAAACTCATTCTCTGATCCATTCAATTTATGTGAATAGAAGTTTATATCTTAGTTAGAGCAGATTGATCCTATGAAGAAGGCTAATCAGATTTGTTCTTGTGAAAATTGCTTCAAGGAAGTGAAACAACATATATTGGGCCTGTATCTTGCATTATTGCTAGACATATTTGATATATAAAGAAGACATTTTATGTTGGGTATTTCTCCCTCGAGTAGGAGGGTTTTCCCTTGGAGATCAAACTGCAGATATTCTGACCAAACCTCTTTCAGAGTGAAGGTTGATCACTTCAGAAAAGGTTTAAGTATGATAGAAAGGTAATTTGCTTTGCAATCTGTATTTGCATGTTTAATGTGTAAACTTCTTTGTCATGTTAGGACAATTTTGGATTTTATCCCCTCGGTTCATATCTAAGAGGTGATGATCTCTCAAGATAGTGAATACTTGTATGGGGACATTGTAAGGTGATGATCTTATGATGTCCAGACCAGTTATCATGTTGGATCTCTGGTGTGTCATGGATGTGCCATGATTATGTTGTGATGAAACATTTGTATAAAATGTCGGTGCACATATCACAACTTGGATAAAGTGAGAAATTGATCTTTCTCATATGATTATCCTTAAGTATTCAATATAGGCAATACTGATATCACATGTTTAGGTGATATCCTATCAATCACTAGATTGATGTGATAAACTTCAGTATCATGTGTTTAGGTGATACTTCATACCATATGACTAAGTGATATGATTTACTAAGAATGTCTAAAATGCTAACCATCAACTGAATTGTGATACTTGAATACATTGCCTACATTCATCTTACCTAGCTAAGAGGGAGTGTTAATGCATAATAGCTTCAGTAAGATAAATGATTGAATGAGAGATAAATGAAGTCTCTCATTCAATCATTTATCATATCGATAACTATGATAAAACCTTCAAGCAATTAATTCTTCTTTGATAGCTGTTCTGCTCTTGTATATAATCAACCGATCCATTTATCTTGTTCATGTTCATCGATTAGTAAATATCATATTTAATGTATATTGATTAACATATATGATGATAAATAAATGACTAAAGGAAAACTCTGATTAAAGTATCGGCTTGCATATAATATCGGGTTGTATTATAAAGACCACCAACAGTTATTGGTGTGCTAATCCTACACTGATAATTAAAGTCAAACTTACTCATCGGCTCACTCAGACTGAGAAAGCCTATGATGAACTTAAAGTCAAATATAAGGCCTCTCAGGCAAAAAGAAGAGAGCATGCTAAAAAATTGATGGAGCTAACAGAAAATAATTCCTTTGATGAAGCGGATATGGAAGCCCTAGTTCAAGAAGTGGAAAAACTGAATGAATATAATACCAACTTGAGAAAGGAGTTGGAAGGACTGACTATCCGAATGTGTCAAGAGCTTGAGAACTGAAGGAAAGCTGAAGATCTGGTAAAAGACAAAGATCATGAGATCTCCAAGCTGAAGCAAGAGATCAGTGCACTTACCGCTCATCTTCATGAAAACAAAGCAGAAAAAGAAGAAATGCAAGGTGAACTAAACTTGGCTATCTCTAAGAATGCAAACCTAAAGGAATCCAATGCTGCTATTTCCAAAGAACTCACTAAGTCAAAGGAAATACTTGCCAAATTCAATAAGAGCACTATTAAGCTAGAGCAAAAGCTTGAATTAGCTAAACCGGTAAAGAATACTAATGGACTTGGTTTCTCTGAATATGAGGAAGGTGAAACCTCTGGAACAAAAGATGGAGCATCAAAGAAGCAACCGACACCAAAGGATAAAGGTAAGCAAAAGTTCAAACCTATTTGCTTTAATTGTCTCAAGGAAGGACACACTGCCAATGTATGTAGAAGTAAGGCTTACAATAATTTTCCTTATTTTCTAAACGATAAGCCTAGACCCAATAGATTCAATGGTAATTGTTATGCATGCAACAAGTTTGGGCATAGAGCATTTGAATGTAGGTCTATCATGCACAACATCGGAAGGTATCCTCAAAGGAGTCAAGGAGTTCTTCCTGAACCCTCTGGGAACTAGAACCCAAACTAGTTTAATACCTATAATCATCAGTCAGGTAGTGGTGGCTATCAAGCGGCAACCAGATGGAGAGAAACTTGTTTGATTTTTCATGGTAGTGGTCACACAACTACAACATGCAGAAGGAAGAATGGAAACATGAATAATGGACCTTGGAGAGCACCTGGAATGGTTTGCTATCATTGCAACAAACTGGGTCATACAGCAAGATTCTGCAGGATGAGAAAGAATATATCAGATGATATACCAATCACTCTGGAAGGAAAGATTGATGTTGGAACTATTCAAGCAGATATGAAGAAAGCATGGAAAAAGAAGCCAGAAGAAGTGATTCCCGAAGAACCGATTTCTGCACCTAGTGTGGAAATCACTGAACTAGCAAACTAAGCATCAGAAAAGCTTAGGGGGAGCAAATGGTGAAATATTTCGAACCCCCAGTTCACACTGGCAAAAGACCTTAACCGATATGTGATACCTGTCATTTGACAGAAGACCAGAAATGGTAAATGGCAAGTTAGGGTTTACGCCCTAATAGTGGAGCATTTATTACGGTAGGTGAAGAATTTATTTAAAAGGAATTTTCAAGTCATTTTTCACTTATCAGTTTTTGAGCGAAGAATTTTTCAAGTGTAGAGCGACGAAAGGCAATTTGTGTTGCGATTTGAAGTGATTTCAAATCCTTGAAGAAAATTCAAAAGCTAATATCAGCCGGTCAAGTGTAGAACTCAAAGCAGTATTTCAACAACTGAAGGAGTGTGTGGTGAAGTGTAATTTGCAAGCCCTAAATTTTGAATTACGAAGGTATTTCTCAAATTTCTCTATTTATCATGGCTTCTGCATCACACTCTAGCTCTAGTGCACCCATTGATCCAGTAGACTTCATTCAACAGAAGGCAAAAATACAATGCCCTATCTCAAATACCCACTGGTGTCATAGTCGAGGAAGGAGTTTTTTATTACATTGACTATAAAATTGAAGACCTAGGATCTCTAATGATCCATTCTCAGTTGAGTTTGTTCTATGGGAAGGACAAGAAGATTAAACCAGAGTTTACCATTCTGGAAAAGAAGAAGCTTCACAATGCAGTCTATTCCTTGAAGAGTTTTCAAATGATCACATCTGAATTAGTTTGAGTAAAGTGCACGGTGATAAAATGTACTTAGAGAAGAAGCATGATATCACACTAGAATCAATTCATGCCATCACCAACTTCTATAATGTCGGTGAAGTACCAGCCCTAAGGAAGATCAGCAAGATGAAAATGACAAAGCTCACCGGTTCAATGAGTGACTCATAGGGAATGATTGTCAATTCCATCAAGGACGATCGGGTCAAATATGCATGTATAGTGATAGGATACTGGACATTCCATGCCAGCAAAATCAACTCTATCTTTACTACATCGGTAAATGCCACCTACAAGATGATCAAGGAGGATGCATCATTTGATTTGTGCACCTGTATGCAAAGACAACTTCTGGTGAACCTGAATTCAATTAAAAAGGACAATGCCTTGAGATTTAAATTTGGACAACTATTAGTCAGTTTGTTCTTCTACTTCCAAGGCTACTTTCTAGGAGTAGGGGATATTCAGTGGTCTGTTGACCAACCGGTTACAAAGCAAATCAAGGAAAGCCTACAAGTGGTTGGATCCAGTTATCTAGAAGTTCTGAACAAATACTTCGATGATTTTAGATGCAAAATGAGCCAAAGAATGAGAATATCAAGTGATATTGTCAAGAAATATGAAGATGACATCTGCTTCACATCAAAGTTGATGAATGCATAATGGAGGCTGTTGAGCCTATGGGTTATGAGGTAATGTATGATATGCTGGAAGGGTATGCCTCTACCCATATTGCCTCACCTCTTGATCCTAAGGAGACGAGAACTAAGATCTATCTAGAAAGGATTACACTGGTTGAGGAGCCCTCGGTGAAGAAAGGGAAGGTCATACCATCTGTATCGGCACCGGTTACTCTAGTGAATCCTAAAGTGACCAAGTAGTCACCAGCAAAGAAGAAACCAAAAGCTGCTCCCGCCAAGGTATTTGAGAGGAAGTGGAAGACAAAAAGAAACACACTAGACTCAGAGGAAACTGTGTCTGAAGAACAACCTAAGAAGACTAGGCAAATGAGGAAGAAGACAAAAGTAACTAGCAATGAACTAACAAAATCTGCACCGGTAAATATTCATGTTTCCTCTTATAAACCTTTGTCATATTGTCAAAGGAATATCAAGAATCTTAGAAGAAAATTGCTTAGTGATTTAAAAGAATATTTTGATTATTTCAATGAAAATGAGATAGAGGAAGTAGAATAGGAAGTCATTCAATACCTATGTATTAATGATCGGTCATCCTCAAAAATTAGATCTGAGGTACCTGATTCTTTGTATAATTCTTTAGATAACAAATGGCACATTGCCATAGAGAAAGAACAAGAAATAAGAGAGGAAGTGTTTGCACAATACTTTCCTGATGTGTCTAGTTTGGAACTTTATGAAGTTATGGAAAGATACAAAGGCCTCTTCTTTATGCAAAGAAGGAGACTCTTGTTGCTAGAAGGAAAAGTTCCTAAAGTGGTGAAAGACACCCACTCTCATACCTAGGCTGCTCTGAGATTGCACAATGTTTTTGAAGCCAACAAAAAGGCTGAGCAAGAATCGAAAACCAATAAATTGGATGAAGTATATGATAGTGAAGGAGAACCGGTCACTACTCAAATGGACCCTATTGATGTTGATGCCTTGAATGGTGAAAATGTTACTCTGGATGCACCAACAGAAACAACAGGTCAGAAGAAACAGGAGGAAGAAAAAGAGGAAATAGGCAGAAGAGGAAAAGAAGCAAAAGGAAGAAGACAAGAGAAAAGCGGAAGAGAAGAGAAAAGAGGAAGAACAGAGAAAAGAAGAGAAGAAGAGAAGAAGAAGAAGAAAGCAGAAAAGAAAGAAGAAGAGAAATGGAAGGAAGAAGAAAAGAAACAAGAAGAGGAGAAGAGAAAGGAAGAGGAGAAGAGGAAGTAGGAAGAGGAGAAGAGGAAGCAAGAAGAGGAGAAGAAGAAGAAGGATGAAGAAGAAGAGAAGCAGAGGGAAGAAGAGAAAATAAAGATAGAGGAAGAGGAGAAAAAGAAGGTAGAAGAGGACAAGCTAAGAGCTAAAGAGGAGGAAGTGACATAGAGCGCAAGAGTGGAGACTCCAAAGGCAACCGGTAGTCAAGTCAAATCAGCTGACATCACCAGTCTCATTGACCTCCAATCTACAAATGAAACAGAGCTACTCCAAAGCATTAAGCTTCCTCAAGAGTGATTGGATGCTCTTAGGAGGAAAAAGGAGGAAGATGTGATTCAAACTGCGGTGGAAACACTCACCAATTTGATACCTGGTACCAACCTCCCTAGTACCGATTCCTCTCTAGCCCAACTAAAACTCTTATGCATAATTGTGGAAGACCAGGTCTTAAGACTGGAAGAGGTTGCTGAAGCAAATGCCAAGAAGGAGCATCAAAAGGCTTTGAACACTGCCTTGGTGAAAAAGTTACATGAGCTCTGGTCCAATTTGCAGAAGGTACAAAAGGAAATCAAAGATGCAATGGTTGAGGGTAAATTACTACTAAATAAGATAAGTCAACCCCATCTATTTTGTGATGATATGCTTGCCTAGAGAGACAAACTGCAAACTAACATGTAGTCATTCATAAGCACCTTCAAGCTGCCTTATGATTCCTTCACCACATATGGGCAAACCGTTCACCAGTTTCAACTTTAGTCTGCAAGAATAGAGGCAGAGATCAACAACTAGACATGAAATTTGCAAGAATTTCAACTGGTCCTACTACCAAGACTATAAATTCTCCAGAAATGCTATCTCAATCTTGATGCCCTGACGGTTACTCAAGAGATGAGTTCCATGGATGTCATGGAAGAACAAGTCTATCAAATGCAAATGGAGAATGAGGTTGCTACCTCATTGCTTGAGTCATGGTCCTTATCCATGAAGCAATTTACTCAGGACTTTAAATCTTTTTTTGACAAGTTTCACTCTTTATTGTCCTAAACACTTATTATTTTAATGCTAATGGAAACAGGGGTTATCAGCTATATTTTGTCATTGTTGGAAAAGGGGGAGAAGTAATCTAGTATTTAAATTTTTGATGCATGCTATGTATACTCTAATGTGTATCTCTGTGAGGGAGTAGTATACAATGTATTTTCTGCAAAGGGATAGTGTATATGCCTAGGGGGAGTAATTTTGATTATGGCATTTTTTTTTTGTAAAACACTTAGATGTCAAAAAAAAAAATCATAAGTGTTGCCATCAATGCCAAAGGGGGACATTGTTGGCATTCTTGATGAGTATGTTGTGATTTTCATTGATGGACACACACTTGATATGAGATCACCTTTTGAATGTATGAATTATGCTCAACCAGTATTTGTTCCAAACCGGTATTATGCCATAGTCTTTAGACTCTCAGTGTTTTGCAAAAAGTGTTTACTGATCTCAAGCGGCATGCAGACCTCAAGTGGTTTGAGGATCTCAAGCGGAACAAAGCAAAGGAACTAAATAGGTAGGTATCATTTTTCCAGTCTTCATTTTTGTCAACCGGTAATCTGTCTAACATTTGTACCAGTATTACTTCGAGTTACTAATCGACAATCGGTAAAGTTGTGTAAATTGGTAATACTCTATGATGAGCTACCAACCGGTATATTTTTGTGATCAGTTACCATCCACTGACACTATTACGGAGATTTTGTGTCATGTTACCAAATGTGTCTAGATACACTGAACCTAGGAACTTGAAATGTAATACTATTGGACCGACATGAAATTAGATTCCTTTTAAGGACATCATGTCTAGGGTTTTAGGTTTTTTGTTAGGGTTTAAGGCGATTGTTGAGATTGTTGTAAGAGTGATCTTAGAAGATGAAAAGCTCTGTGTAGAGAAAAAGTGTGTGAAGTGTCAAAAGATTGAAGTCATGCTAAAATGCATTAATAATGAGCTATCAAGGATCTAACCAAGCATACTGTGGAAATATTTAGATCACTCACTTGTTGATTACTCACACCTTCGACAAGTCTAAAACCCTTAACCGGGTAGGCTTAGCAAAGCCTTTGTAAATCCTCTAACAAGGTGGTTCACAATTGTGAATCTAAAATCCCCTCACAAGGTAGTCTTTAATCAGACTTATCTCCTAACAGAGATTGAGATTCCTAAAAGGATTTGTTCTGGCAAAGAACATTGTATGACCTTAAACGGTCTGACCTTAACTAGTTTGGTTACTATTTTGTAGATAGTTACTTGTGAGTTTCACCTCACCATGGCTTTTCCCATTTGGGTTTCCACGTAAAAATCTCTTGTGTTATGGTGATTGTGCTTATGTGGGTGAATGCCTTATTTTCTATTTGGTTTGCATGTGTGTTAACCGGTTTGTTTGTAAAATTGTTTTACTAGTTTGCTGCTAGACTGTTTAAGTGTTTGAGTACAATATTTTTTGGTATACTAATTCATCCCCCCTCTTAGTATTCATCAACATGTCCATTATCTAGTAGACCATATTTGACATCGTCATTGTTTCACACTATGGAGGGGAAAAAGCGAGACTGGGTGACTAGGACCTAATCCCAGTTTTGCCAACACATTCAGAATATGAAAGAGCCTAGGGAAATAGCTCACTTTGGCTACTTCTTGTGAGAAAGAGAGAGCCAAGGATTATCTCTTAGGGTTTCTATTCCTCTTATTGTATATGAAGAGAAGATGTGAAAAATAGGGTGTGATTGATCAACTAGACTAAGAGATGAACAATGAAGCATATATGAACTAAAATTGTAGAAACTTGCAGGACTGGAATTGAGATATTTAAATTAGAGAAGGGAGGGGAGATTGGATATGTACCTAGTGTTGAAAAATGAGCCAAACTAACCTGGATAGGGATGCGATGCCCTAGTCGTATTTTGTTTGACAGGTAGCTGCAACTTAAGGTCTGCAATCTTGATGTTTTGAGCCCTTAACCTTCCAAATTTCACCTGAAAGTGGGAAGACTAGGGTGCCACACCCTGTCCTAGGAAGGACCAGGGCACCATGCCCCTCTCCTAGGTAGAAATAGGGTGCCACGCCCCTATCCCTGATGATTTGGGGATAAATATAATGCCTTAAGACATTCCTTGTGCCTTTTAGTAGTCTTGAAAGTCTTCTGGGTACCTGTACCTGCACCCGCAACTAAAAATAGGGTTTTGGGTGGCTATATGGGGTTTTGCCATAGTCACCCCTAGTTTGGTGCTTTGTATAGTAAAATAGTGTGTGCAGGAATCGTGTGTGTGTGCAAGACCTTAAAATGATGAATGCAAACAATCTAGAGTAACCCTATGCTTTAAAAGGTAAACCCTATATGCTTGTAATTGACAAAGTAAATTCTCTAAATCAATGATGCTAAGCTATCTAAAGCATAAATATAAATCTGAAAATTGATATAATGAAGCTCATACAAAGACACAAAAACAACATGAAAACATACCCAACCCCAAGGGAGGGGTACAAGCACATCTTCAGTCAGTGATCTCCTATTGTTTTCCTACATCTTCAAAATCCATCAATCGATGAAAGAATGCTTGATGAATGCTTGATGGATGTTGTTTAATATTGTTGAAGACTCCAAAAGACCTACTCTTTCACTGCATAGAAGGCTCCTTGTGATCATTATAAAAATTCACCCAAAAACTCTTCCCTAGGCCTTCCAATGAAGAAAGAGAGCTCTTATATATGAAACCCTAGATCTTAATTTTGTCTTTAGGCCAGCCTAGGATTTGAATTTTTCACCAATTAATTAAATGCTTAAAGGAAAATTACAATGCAAGATGCAAACACACTAAGGTGGGTGCTAAACTAAGTGTAAAATTGTACCACCCTAGCAAGGGTGTACAATTTATGACGTTATATTTAGCCTCCACTTTAGTAGTCATATGACACTACATGCATATGAAAGCTAAAGTAAAGAAAATTAAGCATTCATGAAAAAGGATATATCCACAAGTTGTCAAATGAAGCCCCAATGGTATTTGTAGTACACAGTTAGGAACTATACCCTACAAAACCACATGTTAGATAAAACCACAAACTCACTCAAATTCTTACTGAAGGAAGGTGATGAAAATTTGAGGGTAGCTAAATGCCCCCCCTATTTTGACTTGCTAATTTAGTCAGTTGAAACAAGGTACCATGTTTACCACATCGAATTGTGAAAGAAGATTGATGACAAATTCTCACAAGAAGATTTGATACAAGATCAAAAAATATTGAAGAATAATCTGCTCAGAAAGAGGACTAAACCTAAATTCCAACACAACAAAGAGTGTGAGGATTTGACAGATCTCTAAAACAAGATGAAATATTTAAATGGAAACAAATGCCAGAGATATAATCCAAAAATACAACTCCATAAAGGAAATTGGGAAAGAATAGAGGATTGAAATGACATCAAAGAGAGATTATTTATAGAAACACTCTTCTAAAATAAGGCAAGAGATCCTCATTAGGGACATGCACATTCACAAAATAGAAGGGTTTATTATAAAAGATACTACTCAGTGAATAAAATAAATTGATGAATGTGTAAAGTCAAAAATTGAACCCTAGTGATTCCCCACCTAGGAGAGAGAAAGGAAATCACTAGGATGATTTTTGCTTGGGAGATACTTTACATTCAAAAGAGTGGTTGAATTCACTAGATCCAAATCCTAGAGTGCATAAGGATCTAAATACTAAGTGAATTGCAAGGGTGCAATGCAATTTACCCTCTTTTGTAAGTAGAAGAGTTGACTTGTTGACTATGTAAAAAATGAAGACAAAATGGGTGAAATAAGGAGCTATCGATTCGAGATCCCACTGTAACTTAGGATCTGAGGTATTTAGACTAATATAGATCTACCCCGCATATTTAGAGGAAAAATTTTGGGACCGAGTTGAAGTTGCACCCGGTCCTTGAAAAAATCTGCACGTCGAAAAGGGTTTTTTCATCTCTGAAAATGCCTCCTAAATCTGCAATTACCACTAGGCACCTGCAACCTACACACAAAAAAGAAGGGAAGAAGGGTTGTGGATAGGGGTTTGTCTTAGTCAAATCCCAGTTGAGGAATCAACATTGAAAGAAAGTAATTACAAATGCTTAAATGTAAATAATGGAAATGTGTACTTTGGAGATTTGCAATTTGTTGATGATGGTTGCTTTGCTTCTTGAATGTAATCACAAGTGTTGCATGAAATGGCATGTAACATGAAAAACCCTTAACACACACATGCTTGAAAATGAATTTTGTAATGTTGCTCCAATGGATGAATGAAGAAGAAACATGAAGAAGAAGACTTGAACACTTGAATGCTTGAAGACGATAATGTAGACCTTATGCTTGTTTAACTAATTTTTTCTTATCTTCTCTTATTCTTTCATATAAAAGTGAGAGAACTAAATCCCTTTTTATACTTTCCTAGGAGGATTAACTATCATCTCACTGAAGGCCAATGTAGGGTAAATTTAAATCCCAAAGAGAAAATTAGGGTCAAGGGTCAGATGGACCCATTTTGGGGCCACAAAAAGAGGGAGGACAAGGGTGCCATGCCCCTATCCTAAGGAGGACAAGGGTGCCACACCCTGGTCCTATCCATATTTGGGGCCTGAAACATGGTCTAAACAAGTTGTAAACTATGGAAATGAAGCCCAGTTCAATGATGGAGGCATAGATGGATCTCGATCAAGCATGGGAGATGATATCGCCAGGTAAGGGGCCTAAAATGCACTCAAAATTGCAAGGGGTGCAATTTTATGATGCTACATTTAGCCCCCACTTTAGCGGGAGTACGACTTATGCCAATACTGTCAGTAAAGTAGAAGAAAGAGTGAGATGAAGATGAGAGATGCGGAGCAATACCACAAAGAATATAAGACATCACTAATCTCGAGGAAGCAAACCCCCAATCTTAGGATCTGAACTCACTCAAACATATGCAAGTGCACATTAAATGGCATGCAACAAAAGCTAATATATTAGGACCTCAATTCAACTAGCCAAAGAGACCTCGCTATGAAAAATGTCTCAATCAACTAATATCATTCTTGAAACATAAAATGCCATCTCATGAACACATACAATCACATAAAAGAGAAAAGATGACATCATCGATGAACCATCAATAGTAAAACTAGGTGATCCAAAAAGAACCATGGACATCTTGCCCTTAGAACTAGGTGATCCATGGAGAAAAAAGGACATGGAAAACTAGCCCTTAGATTCTGTCTAAGTGATCCATGTAAAGGAGGAGAGTGAGAACACCATTAGCTCCACTCAACCTCATATGCATGTGTGCAAGTGAGGTTCGAAGCACCTCATAGGAGTCTAAGTCCAAGTATGATACAATCTATATAAGATGTATAGTACAAATGTCAAGAAAGGCATGACATATCTCTCTAAGAGACTATGCTCTGGTTCAACAAATAATCACCCTGCATAAGAGAAAAGTGGTGACATCTCGCTCTAAGAGGCTGCCCTCTAGTTCTGAGAATGACCCAATGTATAAGAGAAAAGTGGCAACATCTCACTCCAAGAGGCTACCCTCTGGTTATCTTAAGGAAATTGGAACAAGGATACCTACCTTCAACACAAAGAAGATATCCATTATGGAACAATGTCATAGATCTAAGAAAGAGAGGGAATACTCTTTAAGTAAGGATAAGATAGTTGAAAAGAGATATCTTGTTGTAAGTGTAAAGGAGATCCTTGGAGGAGAAGAGATCTTTGTTCAAAAGACATCTACCCCTAAGAGGAGTTATCTTAGACAAATATAACATCTTCTAGAATAAAGAAAAGAAGAGAGAAAGAATTCAATCCTTCCTCCTATTGCTAAGTGAAAGGGATTCTTGATGAAGGATGACTCACTTTTATCCCAATGAGGATGGGTGAATTTATTAGAGATGTACATTACCAAGTGTGAAATAGATTTTAGTCAAGGACTTACACCCCTTGTATAAGAGAGAACCCTTGGGAAAATAACAACAACTTCACACAAGGAATGACATCAAGTAATAAAACTCACACCATTTGCAATAATAGGAAAGAGTGGATCCTTTAGAGAGAGGGAGAGAGATAATTGCCCCCCAGTGTAGGACAATGAGAATAATTACACAACTTCTATAGAGAGATTACTCATAAGAGATGTACCATTTTAAGAAAGGAATATATCCTATCCAAGGAACAGACATGTGCTCGCATGAAGGAAACACCATGCAAGAAAGGAAATCAAATTTATGAATAATGTAATCCATAAAAAAAATAGTGAAACCTTAGAAAGAGGAAAGGGAATATTCTTTCCCCCAAGGATAGAGGCAAGAATAAATAGACTATTATGTTTCTCACTAAGTATGATCGCACTTGAAATTGTACCACCATGAATGATAAGGAGCCCCCAATAGGTAGGCTAACTATGCCACATAGTGAGGAGAAACATAATAGGAATTTGAATGCTATTTTAAATGATCATGTTGAATATGCCATTCATTCTCAGATGTTATTTTTAACTTGCCTAAATCAATATAATGTTGTATTTGTGTTTTCAATGCTTGATACTCATTAGTAGAATGGCCATGGGTTTGATGATATTTACAAAAAGAAGAAGTTTGAGAATGTTGTTTATGTTTTCTTCTTCGTTTAGGACAAAGAGAAGATATTAAGTTGGAATTTAGAAGATTGGTCAACAAATTTTTTTGTTGTACTCAGAATTAGAATGAGAAGGTGTGGATTTACAAGACAATAGTGAAGAAGATGTTGACAAAGGAAAGTGTGATTGCTCATGACATTCAAGACTTTGTTGCACACAATTTAGAACTCGTTCATTGTATTTGTTCCTATCAAGACATGTGTTAGAAGGAGAAATGGAAATTGGTTTAGAAGTTTGGATAAAAGAAACAAAAGGCTTCGTGGAGGCTTCAATCTTAGATTGAGGGGTCTTGTATTTATTGGAGGAGGGTGTAAAGTATCTTGTACTCTAATTCCTTTTTCTACAAGCATTATTGATAGGAGATGGTGTTGTTGAAGGAATAATAGTACTAAATGTTAGAATGCACTGATACCAGGAGTAAACTAAGAGAGGGGGGAGATTAGCTTACTAACAGTTACAACAATCAATTCAATTATAAACCTTAAACCAAAGCACAACAAAATGAAGAATATAACATGAAAGAACAACACACATAACACTAATATTTTGACGTGGAAAACTCGAAAAGGGAAAAACCACCATGGAAAAATCTACCCACAATCAGATGAATACTTTGCAGTAGTATTGTGAATGATTACAATGGGGTCTACACTTGCAGAAAGGCCAACAGCCTAAAGCGCACTACTCATCTCAAAGGGGAGTCTCAGTAACTTACATAATCATCAAAGTACAATCCGAAAAGAAGTGAACTATGAAGGTAGCATGTACAAATGCCTGATACAGTTCTGGTTAAGCACTGGTGTCTTATTTGCAATACAAAACCTTCTTCAAACCTTCACTGGAATGATATGACTCTATTCGCAGATAATCCTTCTCTAATAATAAAAACTTAACCATCCATTACCATGACCATGACCATACAAATTACACGAATAAGTCACCTATAAATATAGATCATCAACCTTATTGACAAGGTCGGCTAAACCCTAAACCTAGAAAAACATAATTACAAAAATTACATCACATGATATCACCAAACCAATATTATGATTTACATTACATAGGATGGACCTAAATCAAGTAACCAAACAATTATATCTACTGGGAATTTTTCTAAGACCAAAATCCAACACACTTCACCAACCGATAGAAACCCTTGGTGAAATAATAGAAAGTTTAACTGGATTCAAATAGGACCACCATAACAGAATGCCATCCAATGCAAAGTCACCAAATACTCAGGATATGATCAGGAGACACCTTCAGCATGATAGAAATCGATTCAATCAGTTGGACCAAAAATCCACTGACCAAGTCACCAAATAATGCATATTGGTAAAGCTAATCGAGAATGCTAGGCAAGCCGATAAAGATAAAATCTAGCTTGGTAGTGGTAGATACCAAAAGTGATAACCAAATCATGAACCACCAGAATATAGAAAGCATATAACCATTAGAATAACAATCCAAAACCGATTCCAGAGATCTAATCATACCATATAAGAATCATAGCCAAAACCAAGATAATCACCAAGACTAACCAGGATAGATTCAACCGGGATAGATCCAACTGGGATAGATCCAATTGGGATAGTCTCGAACTGGGATACAGTGTTGAAATCAATGAAAACACTTAACCAAATCCAACATATTGCCAACAATCTCCCCCTTTGGCATTGATGGCAACACTGAATGTGAAAAACATCCAAGTGCCAAGGAATGCCAACAATCTCTAAAAGATGAACTGAAATATATGTCTCCCTTTGATTAACAATTTTTTACATGAATACCTCTCTCCCCCTTTGAAATCAATGACAAAGGATGGATACCAAACCAAGAATACCAAACTAAACAGATGACTACTCCCCCTAAGTAGTAGCACCATATTCATCAACCTGGATCAGAAAAAGTATGTCAGATAAGCTCATCGGATTGATCCATCCCTGCATCTCTAAGTCTCTTCTAAAGGGTTGGTAACCCCCAACTGATCTCTAAGATATTCAAAAGTGTCTTTAGGCAATGGTTTAGTTAGAATATCTATAATATGTTCCTTAGTAGGCACATATACCATTCTGACTTCCTTTGCTTCAACCTTTTCTTTCAAGAAATTATACCTTATTGAAATGTGTTTTGATTTGGAATGAAATGCCAGATTCTTTGATATATCAATAGAAGCAGTATTATCATAGTGAATAAGAATAGGCTCATCATAACTTTCCCTTATGTAGACACTAAGTATAAATCTAGAAACAAGGAACATAAAGGAAGTTGCATCTGCAATTTGAGCTTGGAAGTGTTGGACCATGTTAATAAGCATCCTAATACTAAAGTGTTTAATGCGGATACTCAGAATATCAAAATGTTACTCTATGCGATGATTGCATTTTTATAGTTTTTAAGGTGGATTTCATAATTTAAGGTGGATGTGAAGAGTTTTCCAACACATCCCGCATCAAAAGTTAATATCCACTCCCTCACACTCATAATCTATCAACTCAAGTTAAAGACACTAATTATTTTTTTCTAATATTGATCTAAGAATTAGATATCGTTAAATTGTATTGTTTTAACACATGGGCATGTGGAAGACAAATTTCATATTGAAATGGGTCTTTTTGAATTGCTTGTGATATCACTTGGTATCACCATTACTCTCGCCACTTTCATGCAATAAATGATGTATTTTGGGATTATTTTATAAAAATTGTTATCACCTACTTGAATGATATCCTTTGATTTTCTCACACTTGGTTACTATCTTCAATATTATGAACATGCTCTTTGTACACTTCAACAAAAAAAATTATATACCAACCTTTCTAAGTGTTCCTTTTCTTATACATCCATATGTATGTTATCTTTGATTTCCTATTCATGCACATGGTATTCAAGTGGATTCTATGAAAGTGGAACTTATTTTAAAGTGACCAGATCCTTGAACTCTCATATAATTATAGAGTTCTCTTGGTCTTACAAACGTTCAACATGAGTTCATCTTTTGTTACTCAACATTTCCTCATTGTTGGTAGATACATAAATGTTTTCTATCTTGTTTGCCCCTTTATAGTGTGAAAAAGGTACATTATTTAACTATAAATTAGTTAGACCTCTTTCAAACATGTTTATACATATGTAATTAAGTTTACTTAGGGATCTAGGAATATTTGTAGAAGTCTTTAGTAGCTGTGTGATCTTATTGTATCTTATCACTTTATGTACAATATCATAAGCATAAGGCACATGTCATAACCTATTGATATCCTATGTCTCACCTTTTCCTATATAATCAAGGAGTTCACTTTTAATATCAATTTATCCTTATTATAATTTTTCATTTATTGGTAGGAATAAAATTTAGGCTAGATTAGATGCATAAACATTAGAATTAGTCAAAAATAAAAAAGACCACCACTAGGTGGACCATTGATTCATGTCTTTAGTGGGGGGTGTGGTTGTTCTTTTTTTTTAATTATTGGCTTTAGTTTAGTCTTTTGTCTAGTTTTCTAGTGTTTGGCTATGGTCCTCATCTAGCTTTTGTTCGTTTTTGTCAATTGGTTCTCTGTTTGGTGCTCTCACTCCTTGTGAGACCCAAGTAGTTTCTTCGCTTTAGTTGTTATGTAATGGTTTGTGCCTCTCCTAGTTTTAACTAATCAAAACATTAAATATAATGGAAGAAAAATAAAATAAAGAAAATCTATTGTTTTGATATTCTCAAAAAAATAGCTAGTAACATTGTGTTAACAAACATTACTACTTTACTTTAGAGTTTATTATTCTTTTGCTTCTATATTTTTTGTTTATTGTTTTATCATTGATCAATTATTATTTTTATTGTTTTTTTAATTGTGAAAGGGTTTTAGGATCCCAATAAAATCTATTGACCACTCAATACAAAACATAATCAATTGATATGTGCAACTTCTCCTTCAAGCTCCTACATAGTTAAAAGAGTATATGAATCTCACACATTGGAAGGCCTCTCTCAAAAATCTTGGGCATTTTCCTTTTGTTGGAATAATACAATGTTAGCTAAAGTAGGACATTTCACAACAAATAACCTTACACTACAATGTTCATTTTCACAATCTTGTTGGTTATGACTTCAAGACAAGTTACATTGGTATCACTATTGTCAAATAATCTAATAGAAATATTTGAAAGTTGACCACAATTATCTAAAGAAGCCTTCTTCTCTGGCATTTGGATAGTAACACCTCCAATCTTGGTATGGAACATTTATTTAAAAAAATAATAAAATAATGAAAACTTAATTTTAAACGTGAATAAAACATAATTCACTAATTAAACCATATTTCAGTCAACTATAAGATATGAAATGGGAGTCCCATTTCCCCAAAACATGGCTTAGAATTATTCATTTCCCAAAAAACCTATGTACTTTGGTAGGGTTTGCTAATATTTTTCCTGCATCTTGGTTTCGAGGGACGAGTTTACAGAACACATTTATAGAAGATCTTTGAGGTAAGTCACTTGCCATGGATCTTTGATGTTTTTTTTTGGAATCTGTAAGCAGCTGGATCATTTTTGTTGTGTTTTATTTCATTCCAGAGTAGTTACGTTGTTATCTTTAAATAAATGGCGTTGATTCTGTTGTTGTTTCATACATGATATTATTGTACCTAATGTCTACGAAACCATCTGTCATGGAAGGCATCGATAATAGGGTATATCGATCCGTTGACTGACTTCTTTCTATTTTCACAATAGCTTTAATTTTAATTTTTGCTCAACATGTCGAAGTGAACATTTCGATTCTGTGAATTTTTTTTTGTTTTGGATGGATAAGCGATCTGGTGAGATAATAGTCCATGGTTAGCTAATACGTAAGATCTGGTTTCAAAAAGTATATAGTCAATTACTTTTTCTGATTCGTCCATGTTTAGCTTATACGAGAGTGGATCTTGAAGGAAACAAAATGAATTCTCTCTAGCTTTGGTAGATGTAACCCCACCCATAATATCTGCTACTCAAAACCGATTCATTATTAGGATTTTCACTTGTAGAGACTTCTTAAACTGCTCTGACAGATAAATTAAGACTAACGAAAACTCTACAGCCGATGGATTAAATTTGACACACAAATTACCTTGATTTTGAACTGTTTATGTCCATGTTTGTTTATGTTGTCTAAACTCTGTCGAGAGATTGAGACAACGAATTCTACGTAAATATAGAGCGATTTGAATCTGAATTAATTTGGAGCAGATAATTAGTGAACTTTATACTCGTCTATTAATATCTGAAGGAAAATTTGTGAGTTTATGCAGTTATACAATTTCACTAGCTGCTCTATATTTTTAGGAATTATTTGTGGAGCAGGTGGCCCCATGAATATTTATCTTTGCTGCTTATTTTTAAACAGAACATTTTAATTTCTTGTTAATAGTATTAATACTAATTTGAACACTTAAAATTTGAAAAACCAAATAGAAATAAAATCTTTAAAAAAAGAGGGAGAGCAAATTGTGGAGCCACCTGACACTTTTGTTAATAAGAAGTGACTGCTTATTTCGAGCCCCCTCTTTCTTCCATGACTTATTTTTAATTCCTAAACAATAGCTGCTCCATCAAAGTAGGGAAAGATGCTAAATTATCCTTTTTTTTCATAATTTTAAAGTTGCACGGGAACACTTAACTCCTTAAATTTAAGCAGAAAATAGAGTTAAGCAGCTGCATGGGAACATAAAGTTAATATACAATTTATTTACATCAAATACGAACCAATCATATTTAAAAATCCAAAGCTTTAATTAAAATATTTTATAAAACCAATTATATAAATTTTGTTTGTATGAATGCACAGTGGAATAAATGATCAATCCTTTTCACAGACTGAAAATGTCATGCCTGCAATTGACCGTTTAATTCGCCTTTTACTATAAATCAGTAAATTTCCATTTCTTGAACAGATTTATTCAAATGGATGGCTATCATGATTGACGATATGAACGTGACAAATTGACCGTGGAATTCGCCTTTTAATAATTATGTTTCATTTGTATTGCTAGGGTTAGAGATAAAGATGGGGCTTGGAAAGCCTCCGCTATTTGGTGGAATTAGATGGTCAAGTCATCGACTACATTATCGAAAGAGGGAAATATACGTGGAAGGATGAAGAAACGAGGGAGCTGGTTGATGAGTATTTCATCAACAGTCGAGAAACTTCATCCTTCTTCGTTGGGCTGCAATTGTCCCTGGTAAAGGCGAAGATCTACCAGCGTAATATTGGCGTAGCGTTACAGGGCATAACGCCTGAAAAACCTCTTAGCGACGCTCAGTACAGGAAGGTTAAGAAAAAGTTCAAGGATTATAAGATGGCTGAGAATCCCTTTAAGGATTTTGAAAAGAATATTGAGCCCCTCTGCGAACGACATAAACAACTGTTGAAGAAATTAAAGAATAAAATGAAGGAATTTGAGGAGGAGGAATTGCAAATGGAGGAATTGCATGAACAGCTACTGAAGAATCAAACGGAGGAGGAACTGAAGCCCAAATCCGGGAGCAAATACTGGAGTGTTTGGAAGGTGATTTCTGTGGCAACAGCAGCGGCGGTGGTGGCTCTCTTGGTGGCGGCAGTCGTCTTTGTGCCGACTGCACCAGTCACACTGATGGTCCCAGCGATCGACAAAATATGTTGTTCCATTGCATCGACAGTCCCTGGCAACCTCTCGAAAGATAAAACTGTGGCAATTGAGGCAGAGAAGAAGAGGGAAGAAGCGGAAAAGAAGCGGGCAGAAGCAAAGAAGAAGATAACAGAAGCGAAGAAGATTATAGACACAGTGGACATGAGTATGTTTGTAACATTGCAGACACTAGATGAAGCAAAGTGTTCAAAGAAACGGCTGATCGTTGCCATCACTTCGATTAACGGTCACATCGACATCTGTTTGCAGGGCAAGGAATATGTGCTCTCTTGTGTGGACGAGATCAACAAGGAACAGAAGGGGTTTGTTGATAAGCTCGACCGTCTTCAAGATGATGTGGGGAAGTACTGCGATGGCCTCCACGAGAGGAGGGAGGCTCTTATTCCCATGATAGCCAGCTACATTTGACGGTCAACCCATTTGCTTTGTTTACATTCCAAGCATATTATATAGAGTTCCATGGAATTGTAATTAAGGTTTGGAGTTGTGATATATCATGTTAAAATAAGGATAATCTTGAACACTACATTTATATATTTATTTGTTATGTGATCACTTTACTATTTTATCATGTATCACTTTTTAACTCCTCTATACTCTCTCTTCTTTTTTTTTTTCATTTATGGGACACAAATAATTGAAAGGGGAGAATATATTTCTATTTTCTTATATTAAGATTTTGAACATTAGCTTTGTTTCACATAGAAAGTTATTCATGATATTTACAAAATCTTCATCATATTTGATCGTATCTGTATGTTTACAATTGAGTGAATGTCTTTTAACTTGTTGTAATTAAGTAAATCTTATTTTTCATATTAATTGAGTGATATCATCATATTAAATGTGCTTGAATGATCTCTAAAAGATAAAAAATTTCTTGGATTCAATTTTAGACCAAAAAAAACTCTCATATGCTTTAGAAAGATTCTATTTAAAGACCATATTTTAGTCAGCTATTGAGAGTTTTAATCCAATATATCCCTTAGTGATTTCCAATTGTTATATCTATTGTTGTTAGTCACAATATTATTTTTAATGCTTAAAATTTTTACAAGTTATTATTATTCTAGTTATCAAACTAATTTTGAAAGATTTATTATATTTATCGAATCTTGTAGAAGGGTTTAACATTAAAATTAATATTAATTTTTAAATATTGCTATATTATCTTTTGAACTACCATAATAATAAATAATGATTTTCTAATTGGTAGATGTTGCCAAATAATAGTTTTTAATATTTATTGATTGTGTATAGATATTGGTCTACAAGTATTATCATTATTTACTAGGTAGTCATTCCTGAAAATGATCACAATATTTATTATTATTAGTACTTGAAGCGAGTATAAATTCAAATAAAAATTATAAAGAATAGAAGCCACCAATGAGTAGCTAAATAAATGAATAAATATTTGGCCATGTCTAAAGGGATCACAACATTTCCTATGTAGTGTTAAGATTGCATATAGAATTTACCAAATTTCAATTATTTGGCCAACCAATCATCTTAATTACCAAATATACTTATTGAGGTTAATGAAGTATTATTTTCCATTTCTTGCATCAATTAGGATTTGAGGGAGTAATAATTTGTGACATTGAAAAGATAAATATAATATATATATATATAATCAATATAATGTAATAATATAATAATATAATACACTAATAAATATCATGAACATAATCAATATATTTAATTTTATATTTACTAGGTTGGAGTGAGTGCTCTGGTTAGAGGGAGGTGAAAAGTCACTCTCTATTGCAGGGCAATTGTGTCCTTGATTTGGCCTTCTAGTTAATCTTTGACCTATTGGCCAACCTTCAAACTATTTGTCATTCTTTTATGAGGCTATAGTAACCTTGAATGCGATAAATGATTGTTATTTTATTTCTATCTTTTGAATTGATATCCTTACCCTTGATTGAGGTGGTTGATCTAGGAGTTTAATGCTTGGAGGAAGTGGCACTTTAGGGAAACCACCCACGCTACAAAGTGCTTACAAAGAAAGAAATTATTTTCAAGTTGTGGTGTCATGAGTAGAGGAAGAGGGGGTTCTAGTGATTGCATGTGTCAACATCCATGAACATGGAAGTCTAAATGGTAGTGGAGATACCAGAGGAAGCGAAGGTAATTTTTTCTCTTTTGGGTTGAATAAATTTGTAGTAGTTCCTAATGAGGATATGCTTACTAAATTGAAAAAGGAAGAGAATAGTCTTAGAAATGTTGCCACTTTTTCATAGCATTGGAAAACAGTAAATTATGAACTAGGAGATTTTTGGATGATTCATATTCCGGTGTGTGCGGAAAAAATATTAGGATACATGTATTCTTCTCTCAAAAGATTCATAAAGGATTGCTTGTTATATTATTTAAAATAAATTCTATGCAAGAGCATGTTTTGGGTAAGCAATTTTAGAATGTTGGAAGCTCTATATTTAGAGAAATTAGAGGGTTTCACAATGTCCTAAATAAGGAAATTTTAGCTATTTATGTGTCTGGATGGGCTATGGTATAGAGGATGTGCTAGTGTATCTTTGGGCATTCTTGGTTCATATTATTTCTCTTATGGGAAAGGTTCTTTAGTTGGAAGAAACAAGAAGGACCATGCCTCACATGAATGCTAGGATTTTTGGTGGCTCTTTCCACTAGTATATAGACATCCTTGATCAAATAGGTATTGATTTGCATGACAACCTCTTGGTTTATAAAATTGAAGTATGAGGTCTCAATTCTTGTTTCCTATCTAAAAAGGTTTATGATAATAAAAGAGTACCTTATCTTAAAGCTAAGGCCCTTGAGGAACCCTACCATTAACCATAAGTGAAATAAGGAAGTTCTTACTAAAACATTTTGTGTGCATCAATCAAAGGAATTTCCCCTAGTTAGTGATATTTTGAAAGACAGTCAAGTTGATAAAAACTCAATCTCCACTGTTGTGGAAGAAAAAAATGATACCAATAAATCAAAAGATAAACATGTTAAAACATAATATTTTCCCAATATCAATACTAGATTAAAAAAATAAAAATATGGCTACACAATTGTGTTGGACATGATAAAAGCTAAGATCGATGAGATAAGAATTAAGAATCCATAAAATATGATAGAACAATTCTAATTAGTGGGGGGCCCAAAGAATATATTTGATTCAGAGTCTAGAGACAATGGGTCAGCTGGTAAACTTCACCCATGATAGTTCATCATGATCTAGTGAAGATGAAACTAACAGAGAGATTGATAAGGCTCTTTCTACTATTGAAAATAAAGAGAAAAAAAAAAAGATGTAACACCTTAGAAGAGGTGAAAGTGAAAAAAAATTTAAAAATGACTAGATTGCCAAATGCTTTCATACATTTAGGAATACTAAATAAAAATTATTAAACCTAACTAAATATGAACTTGACCCGCATTAGATGGAATGTTAAGGGCCTTCAATCCCTTGATAGGAAGTTTATCATCAAAATATTACTGAAGATGTTTTGGAAAATTGATGTTATCCTATTACATGAAGTGAAAGATGTTGGTTTTAGTCTAGACACAAACCTAGATCTTATATGGAAAGACTTAATTCATTGTATTAGAGTAACCATGAAAAATTAAAATGGGTTACTTCCCCATTTTTAAAAATAAGGGGTTTCACTCTACTAAGAATTTTGGTATATCTCCATGTAAAAGAGAGCTTTATCTCTTGGTGTAGTAATTATCTTCCTCAACATACTATAATACTCTCTGATAATTCTTTTGATTCAAATGATTCTAACTCATCTTCTCCTATTTCAGTTCCCTCTAAATTTCATTATGCTGCTTTTGATTGGATTTTTGGTAAGATTGATGTTCATTTTGTTGTTTCCCCAATTGTCTATTTTTATTTTTTTTCCTCTAGTAAAAATGTTGCTTCTCATATTGTTGTTGCACATCATAATCTTCCTCTAGTCCCATCTTCTTCAATTAACATTTTTCTCTCAATTGGGACTTCTGAAGGGGTTTCTTCATTCCTTTCTCTTGGTTCTACAAGTTTGGATAATAGCTCTTAATGGAAAGTTATTTGAAGAAATAGAAAAGATGTAAAAATGTATAAGTTGGTTTCTAATATAGTCCAATCCTAATTTTAGATACATTTGGGCAACTTTTTGGTTTTCCTTGTAATAGGGTTTGGGCCAGGCTACCAAAAACCCACTTATCTTCATAAATAAATATTCACTCTTCAACTAAGTGTTCTCATCATATCTTACGTGTATTGTGACCAATCTCTCTTTTTGTATTTATTATTTTTCTCTCTTTATCATCTTCTCTTAGTTTTCTTCATTTACATTTTTGTGAGATATTCTTATGTGTTCCTCTCTCCTTGGAATCTCTACCAAAGTATTACATTTTTGATAGGCCAGCACTAGGGTAACTAATAAGAAGAACCAATAACTAGTTTCAATTTTGTTTGCGTGTCAATCCATGGATCCTAATATTGCAAAAGGTGTTGTGGCTATTTGCACAAGGGTTGTAGATAGCAAGTTGAGTGGGGATGAAATGCAGCTAGAAAAATACACCTATTGCAAATCAAAATGATTCCGATGACAGGAACTATCACTTCCAGGCAAGAGAAAGTGCACAAACATCAAATTATAAAACAAATGATTTATTAACAATTGACAAACCTTCTCATCAAATTAATAATATTGAAATTAAACTTTAATGAACTATTACAAACCAAAATCAAAACACAAAATATTTTATCAAACTAAACTTTAATGAAAATATTTAAATGTAAATCACACGACTATTAAAGTTTAAAAACTAAAAAAGAAATTACACATAGACAAAAAAAAAACATCACCGAGCTTCCCCGAGGAGTGGGTTCTTGCTCCTAGTTCACACAATGGATAAAATGGAAGCTTTCTTAGGCTGGTATTAAGAGAAGAAATGTTTCTTTATTTACTAGAGAAAAATGGTACAACATTTGTTCTCCACCCTAGTCTCCTTTACAATATTTCCTCTATATATTTAAAGGCATATAACAAATTCTAAACTATAATTTATTTATGTTACATTATTATTTTCAATATTATTAGAATGTTTTCTCCTCCACCTATTATATTTTTCAGTGTTATTTTATAACATTTGCTCCTATTTTATTTCCACATCTTTTGGCATTTTATGGGTTGTGGGGTGTAGTAAATCAGCCACAAATATAGGAATTTGTTGTTTCATAAAAATATTACCAATCTCCTCATGACCATACTCCTGATATTTCTTGAATAAATTTTTAATATTTAACTACTTCCTAACACAAAACTTTAAAAAATTACAAGTTCACACATGTATGCATACAATTCTTTGTAGTCACAATAATCTACTTGCAATAATCCAAAAAGAGAAAAAAAACCTATTTGTAGCTATAACATACTACTCGGAATAAGTTTTCTCAAAAAAGTCAATGAATTTTTAAAATCAATCTTTCTCTTATACACAAGTGCCACCTACTCAAAATATCTAGAGTTATTATCCTCCTCACTCACTTAAACAAATTTTATAAAACTCAAATCCTAGTCTAGTTACATAAATTATGCACCCACAAAAAAATATGTAGAGTATTCAAATACAATTTCCATCCATAAATATTTATCCAAACCAATTCATAAAATAATCCCAATATATCTAATTGTCATACTAGTGAATACATATTTTTTACAATCTCCTCTTCTTTCTAAATGAGTAATTAAGATTTAATACTACTTGAAATATTTAAGGAAAAAAGCCCAATTAAGGGAAGTATATAATTGTATCCTTCACACTCAAAATCTAGAAATGCAAAACATAGGAGGTTGAAATATTAAACATATTGTAGATAAAAGGTATATCTTTCCAATATTTATTTTAGCATTTTCATTATTTCTTTCAAGGTTATTTTAGTATTTGACCTTATCCCAATCGTAATCATAACTCTAATCCTAGCCCTAATTCTACCCTTAAACCAAATTCTATCTCTAATTATAAAACTAACCCTAATCCTAACCCAAACAGTAACCTTGATTGTAAAACCAACTCTAACTTTAATTTAAATTCTAACAATAAGCCTAACTTTATCTTTAACCCTATCCGTAGTCTTAACTATAATTTTATCTCTAAAACTAACCCTAAATATCTTCCTAATTAAAACCCTTACCGTAGTCATGAAATTTTAACCTAATTGCAATCACAGTCCTTTTCCTAATTGTAACATTTATCATTATCCAAACCCTGACCCTCACTCTAATCATAATCCTAATCCTAACCCTTAAACTAATCCTAGCATTGATTGAAACCATAAATGAAATTGTAACCCTAACCCTACTCCCAATTATAATTCTAACCCTAACTTTAATGTAAACCCTAGATATAATAATAACCCTAACACTGAGTCCTAACACTGACCATAAACTTAAACCCTAACACTAAACCCCAACCATATTCCTAAACCCTAACTGTAACCATAATCCTAAACCTAAACCTAACCCTAACCTTGATGCTAACTCTAACCATGATATAAAACCTAATTATTATCATAGCCCTAATCTAAAACCCTAACCCTAATCATAACCCTAACCCTTATCCCAACCCTAATAATGATGCAATCCTTAAACCTAACCATAATACTAATCTTAACCCTGATGCTAATCATAACCATAATATCGAGCATTAAATAAAATTTTATATTATCCTTAAATAAAGTGTAATATATCTTAGATTTTAGTATATGCTTAAATCTTGCAACACATATATACTATGAAAAACTTAGTCTAAATAGATAGATGAAATGTCATATATCTCTATGTAATAATATAATAATATTATAATATTATAATTTGTATTTCAATTTAATTAAAAAATATTATATAATTATATTGATTTATTTTATGTTTTTCATGTTTTGCTATGCCATGCTACAAGCATATATATATTTTAAATTTTAATCTATATAAAATATACCAAATGGAGGCATTTAATTTTTTCAATATAAAATTATCGTATTTTATAAAGACTAAAATTTAAGAAATTGAAAATAAAGAAATAAATGTTTGTACTTTGTACTAGGCACCATCATGTCAGTTGCAATGGGGAATGAAAACAAGTCAAGGAAAGAGTCACGAAAGCTCAAGAGGGGATGACGTATAAGGAAAGACAACCTCATAAGTCAAAATCTCAAATCTAAGAATTAATATAATAATATTTTAATAAAAAAACTATATGATATTAGATAAAATATTATTGATATGATTTGGACAATCTTAACAAAAAAATATTTAGGTAATTAACTAGTCTGTTAAAAACATTATTTAAATGAAATGAATCCTCATAGCGACTGAGTCCAATCAACTAAAAACAATGCTTCAAACAAGATTCCCATTCACCAAGTTTCAGACGCAATATAGATTGCTTATTACAAGTTTGACAGTAAGTTTGATTTGCAACTGTGTTTCATTTCTATAGAGAAGATGGGAGGCCATATGAGTGAGGACATTTATATGAGGGTTGGAATAGACCCTGATTGGGTAAATTCTTATAAAAACACCTTCAAAAAGGATTCAGATGTCAAGAATTTCAATGACAAGATTGAAGATGATCTAGAGTGAGTCATCAACACCATTGAAAATGGAAGCGTAGAGGGCAGTTGGTATGCGGATCTCTTAAGGGAGGCCACCTCATGCTTGGCTGAAAAAGATGAGCACCTCAAAGATCTGATACTCAAACATAAGAAAGATATCTAGAAAGACCATAACCTGCAAGACTTAGTTGACCTATTGTTGGTGTAATTAATTATTCATCTTGGATATTATTACACCTTACTTAAGTTTACTTAGGTACATGCATTTCATAGTAGTTTGGGTATGAAAAAATTGGGTGTTTGTGCCACATTGGGATAGTGTGTTGTAGGAGATTTCCACCTTTTATGGTGTAATCTTGTTATTACTCTATCATATCCACTTATTGTGGAGTGATAATTCCACCTTCGGTGGGTGATCCACCTCATGTGGAATATTTCATTGTTTATCCTACCTACCACACCTATTTACTACCTACCCTTGTTTCTCATTGAGCCACGTTTCATGTTTATGTGCTCACATATTCATATAGCCTTTCGTATATATATAGACTCATATTCATTGTATGTAACAACTATTGAACAACGATTAATGATCCAGTTGATCACATTTTGCATCTTGATAGAATACAGTTTATTCCTATCATCTATTTTGTTCTCTCTTATTTGTGCTTTCCATTGCCTTCAAATCTTGGCAAAATCTCACACGGGATCAGAGCCATTAGAGTGTCATTGGTTTGCCAATTGAGAGAAATTTGATACTATTTGGGGTTGTGTATTTTGGAGCTTTCTATTGCAGGTTATTATTGAAGCCTGATGGGTCAAATCTGAGGTTACCATTGGATTGAGGAGGTCCAAGAAAGTCAGTTTTACCTTTTGTTTCATCCAAATCGGACTTCGGAGGCCAAATCTAGTGGCATTTGAAGTTTGAAGTTGTGATGAAAACTTTCCAGAAATTATAATTTTGCAGGCAATTTTCAAATAGTGATATCTCACTCATCCAGACTCCTTTTTTTGAGCAATATTTTTTGTTTTGGGGTAGAATTTTGTGATCTGTACAGTGGTGCTGGAGTTTTCTAATTTTTGGATACAGGTTTTTTTGAAATCGTGAAATCCTGATTTTTACAACTTTGGAGGCTTCGTTTGGGCTCATATGGACTCCTTTCCAAGTGCCATTTTTTTTGAAAGTGCATAATTTTTTGTCTACTTTCACAATCTTCCATTTGTTTGTAGTGATTTTGAGTAGAAATTGTACTTTCAGTATTTGGTCATTTTTTAGCCTATTTGGTACTTGTATTTTGCTTGGATCTCAGTTTAGATAACTAGCAGTATTTGTTGAAATCTCTTATATCTCATTTTGAGAAGTTGTAAAATTTAAATTAGAAGTCTACCTTGCCTTTTTTACAAGTGGCCCATTGTACACACACTAAGTATAAAGTGCCAAATCGTGATTTTTTTTTTTGGGGGGGGGAGGTTTCTTGATTGAGTAATTTGGGTGGGTGTCTTGTGTGATTGTGCCTCTCTCTATCTTGTGTTTTTTCCTTTTTTCTACTATGGCTTCTCCTAAGTTTCCTCTCTTAACTCCTCATAATTATGCTACTTGGAAAATTGATGCATGGAGTAAACTTATGGAAAAGGGACTAACTCATTATATTGATGGAACTATTGTTGCTCCCGCTGATCCTAAGGATGATCTTGTTGGTCACTTGGATTGGCTCACTAAAAATATCATGGTAATTGGTACCTTAAGAAAGTATGTATCAAAGGATCTCATTTTTCATATTGAGAAATGTACTCTAATCAAGGATGCTTTGAAAAAGTTTCAAGACTTGTATGGTCAAGTTGATGAGATTAGGGGATATCAGATTGATAGTGATCTCACCATGTTAGATCCCAAGAACTTTGATACCATACAAGATTATGTCACTAAGGCAAAAGAGTTGAGGGTACAACTCAAGGATTGTGGCATTGATAAGAAGGATACTCAATTGATCTTCAACTTGATGGGCAAGCTTCCACAAGAATATGCAGCATTTGTTTCTAGTTTCCAAACCCATAGGATGACAATGGGTTCAACCTGCACAATGCCTACATTTGATGCTTTCGCCGAATGTTGATGATGGAACAAACTAAGTTGATAAGAATGGGAATTATTAAGGCTTCTAAGTCTCAAGCATTATTGGGAAATCATGGGAACAAAGAAAATCAAGGAAAGGACAACTCCAACAAGAAGAAATGGCAATCAAAGCCTAAGGACAAAGCATCACCTTCTCCACAACAAGGAGATTCATCCTCTTCCAAGAGGGACAATTCACCAAAGAGGGAGAGACCTACTTGTGCCTATTGTAAAAATTTTGGTCATGAGGAGCATCATTCCCATTCTAAGAAGATTGATGAGCTCACACATATCCTCAAAAAGCACAACATTGATCTATGTAATGTCTACAAGAAGGATGATTCATCAACTTCCACTTCCACACTTTCAAAAGGAAAAGGGAAAGCATTCATGGCTTCTACAAGTGGGAAGACTCACTCTTTTGGGACAAGAAAAGGAAAATCTCTTTGTGCTACTACAAGTCATGATTCAGGGAGATGGCTTCTAGATTCAGGAGCTTCTCATCATATGGCATCTTTCTTAGTCTATGTTCTCTACATTTGAGACTTGCACCATGCCGTAGATTTTGATGGGCAATCATACATACATGGATGTGATTGGGAAAGGATCTATTGCTCTCGGGGATAACTCCTTCAATGATGTGTTGTGTGTACCCCACTTGAAAAATAATCTTCTTTCCATCTATCAAATCACACATGGGGAAACTAAGAGAATTGTGGAGTTCACACCTGAGTCAGTTTTCATTAGAGACTTGGAGACTAGAGCTATCATTGCGACTGGGGTGGTTGACCATGCATCTTAGTTATACTCCTTTTCAGATTTTGTTGATGATAATGATTTCAATATGATAATTCTACACATAATGATCACATTTCTTGTTATGATTCAGATTTTGAGGAGAACTTTGGGTACTTGAACTTGGGGATTCTCACTTGTGACCCTTTTCTTAAGCCTTGTGTTTCATCTCCTCCTATTGATATCACATCATCTATTGAACCAATGGATGCAGACAGTGCAACTGTTTTGCCTTCATGTGATTCAGTGCAGCGAGATATTCATTATCTTCCAGCTTCAGTTTCTTGGGATGAGTACTTGACAAAAATTCCAGGTTTGTTTGTGGAATCCTACATTGCAGATTTAGGAGACATCATTGATGATATTCATCTTCTCTTTGATGAAGATGATCCCTTCTTTTTTTTTGTGAGTAAACACTCTGACCCTCTTGTTCATTCTCTACATGATCATTCTTTTGAGGTTGACATGATTGTGGATACTTATGTACAATAGTTGGAGGAGGTCTCTTTATCCTTTGAGGAGACATGTGAGTCTTTGGGACTTGTTCTACATTAATCTCCACTAGATCTTGGAGTACCTTTTTCAGCAGTGTGGAGAAGTTTACCACCTTTGGAGGGGGTATCTTTCAACATCAACATGGAGACACTTGAGAAGTTTTCAAAGATTCCTTTCATCATGATTTTGTTTCCTACATCTTCCCTTCATGATTGGGGAGACTTCATGGATACACCTTTCATTTTGTTTCTTCCTAAGGGGAGGACTGTTGTTCGACATTCATGGAGCAGTTTCTTTATTCATCATCGAGCTTCTGTCATTGGTGCAAATTCTACATTGAGAGGGGGCTTCCTAGCTTCTCTTCTTCTCTCATATGGGGGGGACTTTTTCCTCACATGGGGTTTTGTTCCTCACATGCTTCTATGAGAGTCCTCTTGCATAGCTTTCATCTCTCTTTTGGGGAATATATTTTTCCCATTGGGTTTTTCTCTCTTTATCCATTTATGGGAGATTGTATTTGTACATGGGTACCTAACATGGCCATGTAGCCGGGACCCATCTTTCATTGCTTAGTTGCATTGTAGACTTAAGTGCATTCCCCTAAGTTGCACTTAAGGGGGGGTGTTGATGTAATTAATTATTCATCTTGGATATTATTACACCTTACTTAAGTTTACTTAGGTACATGCATTTCATAGTAGTTTGGGTATGAGACACTTGGGTGTTTGTGCCACATTGGGATAGTGTGTTGTAGGAGATTTCCACCTTTTATGGTGTGATCTTGTTATTACTCTATCATATCCACTTATTGTGGAGTGATAATTCCACCTTCAATGGGTGATCCACCTCATGTGGAATATTTCATTGTTTCTCCTACATATTGTAATACCCTAAAAATGGTCATCTAAACCATGAGCCCCTAATCTCGACAACATCACCAAGGTCCTAACCAAAGACAATTAAATCAATCTTGAGCACACAATTAATTTCTAAAATCATCAAATGTCACATGGTAAATCAATCACTCAATATTAATTAAATATTTATTTAATTAATTAAATCATTCCAAGTAAATCATTTTAAACAATTATCTTATTTATTTTAATTAAATAAATAAAAACTGCCATAAATCTTCAAAAAAAGGAAATAAATCAAAAAAAGGGATTAATTGACCAAAAAAGAATTAAAAATTGAGAAAAGAAATCAATTGGAGATAATCTTTGATAAATAATCTCAAAGAAAGCAATTAAAACAATTAAATATTAAAATTGAATGAAATAGAGAATAAATCAGTTTTTCTTGATTTTATCTTAATTTTAGTTCAATTTCCTTTAAAACTGAGAAAAGCATCCAATCACATCAATTTACATGGATTGTGCTTCCTCTTGGAAAATCTTGACCACTCATCATCATTTGATCTCAGCCGTTGGTTTCTTTCTGAATTTTCTATAAATTCAGGCTCTCATCTCTCATAAAAAAAAGATCCTAGAGAATATATTATTATCATGCTGTTTTCACTCTAGGTTCATTGAGAATATTGCATACATATTTAGATCATTTATCTCATTTATTGCTTAAATCTTGTTAGATTAATCTTGCATCCATCTAGCATTAATATCATGCTCATATAGATTAAAATCCTTCGTCTTGGTGTTGTCTAGTCACTGGTATTGCTTATAATCTGAGATCAATCTTATACTCATATCTTTTAGAAGGCAATGGGTCGATTTGTTATGGTTCTCATATTCATATTTATATTTGTCTAACCATGCATGTAATGACTTGATTGAAGTGTCGTGCTTATAGATACAGGTCCACTTTTCACACACACATTTTTGGCACCCACCGTGGGGCAGAAAACTACCTTTTCAGCCTCAGAATCACTCTTTTTATCCTGTGGGTTTCGTCCGTATAGTCTCTGCGAAATATCATATGAGCAATTTCACTGCATCATACGACATTATATTGAAGCCTGCAATTTATCATACGACACAATATTATATCCTATAAATTGTCGTACGAATCATAATATGGACTTGTACAACATACTGCTTTTGTTATCTTCTATTGTTCTATATTGATTTCTGACTCGTATGATAAAAGTTTTCTGTCGTTCCATTTTATGAGAATTGTTGTACGATTCTGTTCTCTGTTAGATTAAAAGCACGTTTCTCTTTTCGGGGTTTTTCTTGAATTAAATTTTGATTATGCTGATGCTAAACCCTGAATTGTCTTTTGTCTGCCTGGTATTTTCACAGCCTGATCAGTTTCTTGGAGGATGCTTGTTAAATAATTTATCAATAAAACATATGCCTATCAAAGAATAAAAATAACATGACTACTGATGCATTGTTTTTGCAGGTTGCCTAAAGAGAAATCAATCAAACATCGTGTATTCTTTAATTTTTTAGGCACCTAACTTTCTATATGGGTAATGAACAAATCTGTCTTTTGTGTTTTTTTGGAAAATTCCGAGAGGTAGGAGAGTATGCTCTTGTCTTTCTAAGACAATCAGAAATCTAGATCCTTGAGGCTTTTTCTTTGTTTGAGATTTGTACATCTTTAGCAACCCTGCCCTCCTGAGGGGTTGAAAAACTCTTAAAGCCATTACGACCGGTGTGAGGGGAATGACCTAAGTGGGAATGGTTAAACACCAAGTACTCCAACCCACTATAAAATAAACATGATTTGATGAAAATCAAGTCAACGACAGTGCTCGAGAATAGCTCTCCTTAGTACCTTTGGGTATATTAAACCTTGGTTTTCAAGGCTGGGAGACCTCTTAATTGAGTTTCTACCTCGACACACCAAACGGAACCCTTACTAGATCCAATTAAAATTAGAAGCTACCTGATTCACCTCCGAAAGGTTGATAATCTTTGTGCAAGAGAGATAGTAACTCTCCCAAGACACTTGCCATATCGTGCCCCCATTAGTGTTTGGAGTCAGCTAATACGGTGTTGAGAATCCGTTGTGTGAGACTCAACGGCCATATTCTCATTAGCTATTGGGTATGTACCTAAGTCAGCAAGCAAAGGTTTTCTTCTCTAATCCAACTTCCATAGGGTTTGCATGTTGTGATTAGAGTTACTATTCATACTGCATGTTTTCTGTATTTTCATCCCTCAAACTAAAACTGGAATACTAAAACTGGAGAAAACAAATCAACAAACTCAGTGATCAAAACTCTGTCCGTGTCACAAACTAGTCTATCTTGGTCAAAAATCAATCCATCTTAGAATTGGTCATACTCAGTTGTCATACTCAGAATTTTTGTCTCTGTCCTGTTAATAGTCATACGAACCTGATCATTTGTCATCCTGCACCATATCCTATGTCATACGAGTCTTCTAAAGTGTCATCCAAGCTCAATCCTATGTCATACAAGACCCAACAGTCTATCATTTAAGCTAAATCTTGTGTCATACAAGTCAAAACTGCACTGAATCCTTTGTTGTTCGGGACCTACCCATTTGTCATACGGTACTAAGCAGCAACTCATATGAAATAGAACTGTTGTCATCCTGAAGCTATTATACTATCGTACGGTCTCAGAAATTCTGTCGTATGAGTCTCTGATTTTGTCAGTCCAGAACAGTCAAACCTATCTAAAATAGTCTACAACAAGCCTAAAACTAGTTATCATCTTCCTGAGCATAAACAACGTTGATAGTGTACCTCTGTCGTTGTGTTGCACGATTTTGTCGATCATCTCTCAGCTAGTTCAAACAAACATCTTATCAAATCTAAGCTGACTTAGATAACGTCTTACACAGGATAGATCATTCCTGAAACCAAACTAGATCTTAGTTACTTCTCTCAATCACTACGTTAAATGAACTACAGCTACAATTTGATCTTGACTTCTGCAACACATCTCGCTCTCGGTCCTTTCGGTTACAAATGCCTATTCAAACTAGAAGCTCATGCAGCAAAACAAACAAAGGAAAAGAAACACCCTTCTCATTTAATGACAATCCATTCTTCAAAGGAAACCCCTTTCAAAGTAAACCATCCTCATCACAAATACTAGTTTACGACATACCAATATTTGGTTAGCTCCTATCTCCCACCATGTCTGGAGAAAGGCAAGAAAGAAAAGCTAGTAAACGAGATACTCACGATAATTTCAGCAATCATACCACAAACAACGATTCCTCATCAACTGAATCTGAGCTTCCTAAACCTCCTGAAGCCAAAGTACATAGATGTCAGAATGATAAAGAGTCCCAGAAAATGATGAAGGTCATCATGGCTAGGGAAAAAGAAGACTATTTCCTAGAATTAGCAAAGCAAGGCGCCAAACTCCCTACTGGTTATAATGCAGAGGCCCTCATCGCTAAAGAAGAAGAGACACCATGGGGAAAAATAAGCAAACAAATGCAAGCATTGCAAACTGCGATCACAAGAATAGAAGACAAAGATAAAATGCCAAAACAATATTCTCTAGACACAATATGCCCATTCCCATTTGACAAAAACCTTTACATGTCTCCATTTCCTTCACGAGTTGAGATCCCAAAATTTGACAAATATGATGGTACCTCAGATCCTCAAGATCATGTCAGAGAGTTTTGTGCTGCTTGTATGGAGTTCATGCATGATCAAACGTACCTCATGCGCCTTTTCCCAAGGAGTTTAGGGGGTCAAGCAATGGAATGGTTTGCAATCCTACCCAAAGGGATAAAAATGTTTGAAGAACTAATCCAACTATTTTTACAACAATACTCATACAACATTCATCACCCAGTCACTATGATAGAGATTTGCAATACCAGACAAAAGACAGGAGAACCCTTTCTCACTTTCCTCCAATCATGGAGAAATATGTTCTCTAGATATTCACGGACTATCCCAGATCTTGAGAAAATGGATATCTTTGTCAACAACTTAGTCCCTAAATTGAAGTACAGTGTCCAAATGCAAGTACACCCTTCATTCAACAAAATGGTAGATAACGCCCTCAGAATGGAAGATGTGCTTATCAAAAAGGGAGATATCTCGCTTTGGAAGGAAACACAACAAGGTTCTAGCTCTAAAGAAAAGAGTAAATACTAGAAATATGGCAAAGATAGCAACAAGAACGTTGTTAATGATGGAGTGGTAGATACTGTACAATAAAAAACAAAATCCACAATATTTAGCTTGGCCAGTGGCATGCAAGCACTCAAGGCAGCTGAAATGACAATAGAGAATCCCCCAAAGAAAACAAGAGAATGGTTTAAAGAAAAACCTTGGCTTTCAAAGCCTAAGCATGATTTTACTCCTCTGGATGAGTCATATAAATCAGCTTTTAAAACTTTATTGGCAAGTAATTTTGTAACATTGCCAGACAATTATAGACCATATGACCCAGAAATTAGACCCAAATGGTAGCAAGAAAACGAATACTATGACTACCATCGGAACAAGGGACATAACATAAACAACTGCATGAAACTCTGACATGAAATCCAAGATCTCATTGACGCAGGCAAGATCATTGTTGGAAATCATGCAACAAATGCTGATCATAAGGCCTTTAAAGATCCCTTACCGACTTATGAACAAGGAGATTCCTCAAAATCCAAGGGAGGAGCTAGAGTCAATTATACCTACACTAACAACAATAATGTGATCAACATGATTGAATCTGCTCAAACTGAATATTGCAATGTGATCATAGTCCAGGATCAACAAAGTCAAGCACAAACTGCTAATGTCGTGACTCACGCTCCAAGGAAAATTACTCTCCCAGGAGCTAGTTCCTCAACTTTTGATCAAACAACATCAAATCTACCAAATAGACAAATAGACACAATCATGGCCAAATCAAAATAGCTAGGTTCACCGTCTTCTCCTGGTTATAGTATTGTCAAATAATTGAAGAGAACCAATGCTCAAATCTCCATTTTGGAGCTGCTTAAGATCTCTTCTACTCATAGAGAGGTCCTGGACAAGGCTCTACTTACCACCAGTGTCCCTAAAGATTTAGACATAGATCGGTTTCAATCTATGGTGGGTCACCTGACCTCACCTTATTACCTCACTTTCTCTAAAGAAGATGATAACTCACTGAGTCACCCACATAACCAGCCATTACACATTGAAGCCATGATCCATAAACACTGCGTTAAACATGTTTTGATAGATGGAGGCATTGGGTTGAATATTTGTACCTACAATCTACTGACACAACTGGGATTTTCTGAAAATGTTATTGAGCCAACAAAGAAAATAACAATCAAGGCTTATGATGAAGAAGAAAGAACCTCTAAGGGTCTGGTACTACTACCAATCAAAGTAGGACTTATGGAAAGAGATGTCATTTTTCAAGTCCTAGATCTTCATCTTTTATACAACATGTTACTGGCTAGGCCATGGATTCATGAAATGAAAGCAGTACCATCTATGTATCATCAATGCCTGAAATTTCCTTATAATGGAGTTGAAGTCAGTATTACTGCCGATGCAAGCTATACCTACAATGCATTAATGCAAAGTGCTGATGCTTTTGTTCCTCATAATAGAGAAGCCTCCACAACTGAAAGTTCAGAATCTTTGCAGAAAGATTTACAAAAGAAATTGAAAATCACAAACACTGGCATGGACGGCTACAAGATAGAGCCTACACTCTCACTAACGTCTCTTCCTCCATCACCAAGATAGTCCGGAAAACCATCAGAGGTTATGAAGCCACAAATTTCAACTCTATTTAGCTTTTTCGCTTCAAATCAAGCTAAACACCTCGCTTTTAATCTAGTTCGTGATCAATCAAGTTCAGAACTGGCATCTCCTAGATATCGAATTTTCTTTGACCCAATACACAACTCGCACATTAATTCAAAGAGGGGAAAATGTAATACCCTAAAAATGGTCATCTAAACCATGAGCCCCTAATCTCAACAACATCACCAAGGTCCTAAACAAAGGCAATTAAATCAATCTTGAGCACACAATTAATTTCTAAAATCATGAAATGTCACATGGCAAATCAATCACTCAATATTAATTAAATATTTATTTAATTAATTAAATCATTCCAAGTAAATCATTTTAAACAATTATCTTATTTATTTTAATTAAATATCTTTTGCATATTTAATTAAATAAATTAAAATTGCCATAAATCTTCAAAAAAAGGAAATAAATCAAAAAAAGGAATTAATTGACCAAAAAAGAATTAAAAATTGAGAAAAGAAATCAATTGGAGATAATCTTTGATAAATAATCTCAAAGAAAGCAATTAAAACAATTAAATATTAAAATTGAATGAAATAGAGAATAAATCAGTTTTTCTTGATTTTATCTTAATTTTAGTTCAATTTCCTTTAAAACTGAGAAAAGCATCCAATCACATCAATTCACCTGGATTGTGCTTCCTCTTGGAAAATCTTGACCGCTCATCATCATTTGATCTCATCCATTGGTTTCTTTCTGAATTTTCTATAAATTTAGGTTTTCATCTCTCATTAAAAAAAAAGATCTTGGAGAATATATTGTTATCATGATGTTTTCACTCTAGGTTCATTGAGAATATTGCATACATATTTAGATAATTTATCTCTTTTTTTACTTGAATCTTGTTAGATTGATCTTGCATCCATCTAGCATTAATATCATGCTCATATAGATTAAAATCCTTCGTCTTGGTGTCGTCTAGTCACTGGTATTGCTTATAATCTGAGAGCAATCTTATACTTGCATCTGTTAGAAGGTAATGAGTCGATTTGTTATGGTTCTCATATTCATATTTATATCTGTCTAACCATGCATGTAATGACTTGATTGAAGTGTTGTGCTTATAGATACAGGTCCACTTTTCACACACACACCTACCACACCTATTTCCTACCTACCCTTGTTTCTCATTGAGCCACATGTCATGTTTGTATGCTCACATATCCATATAGCCTTGCCTATATATGCAGGCTCATATTCATTGTATGTAACAACTATTGAACAATGATTAATGGTCCAGTTGCTCATATTTTGCATCTTGATAGAATACAGTTTATTCCTATCATATATTTTGTTCTCTTATTTGTGCTTTCCATTGCCTCTAGATCTTGGCAAAATCTCACACCTATATTACCAAATCTTCTCATGGCTATGATATTCATTTACCATTGAATTGATTAACTTCTTCTATCCTGAATGAATTGTTATTCAAGGTAAATCACTTATAATTGAAAGGAAAGAAACTTCCTAAGATCAAAATCCTTTGAGGAGGATGTTGGGTAGAATATGTGTTTTTGAGGGAACTTGTTATTCAGTTTTTAGGTTGTATCAATGCATAATTTATTGTGTATAAGGATAATTTATAGATTGGTGTATTTCAAGAGATGAATAATAATTTCTTATTTTGATTAATGATGATAAAAAGGAAATTAAATTATTTAATTAATCATCATTTAGCTCTTGTTCTCTTCTACCTCGAGAATTTTCCCCCTCAATATTTCAATTGATTTTTAAGGAGTGATGGTTTACTAGTTGTTCAAGAGTGGTGAAATTAGGTTATGCATGCCAATTGTAGTCCTACATTGGTGCAATGAGAAAATCCAACTGTTTAAAGTACTGAAATTGAAAGACAATTAGATCATTTCGAGTGGTTTGGTGGTTTTTTAAGATCTTTGAATTATTACTTTGTAAATGATTAAGGTATTTATCTTTTAAAGTTTGTTTTAATATTTTAAAATAAAATAGAATTGAAATTTATGTCTTCATAAATAGTCTAATTGTTAAATATGTGCAACTTTAAAGATTGGAACAAATCATCTTTTTAAAGTGTAGAAAGTGTTCTTGAATATTTTGAAAGAGACTTGCTCTTGAAGGGAGGATTGGATTATTTGGAATGGCTTGACGTTTTTTTGACACTTGAAAGATTCAACAATATTTTTAATTTTTTGTTTGTAAAAAACTAATGTCTTTAAGTTTTATGATTTGTTTTAGCCCATTAGGAAAAAGTAATATTTACTTATACATTGAACAAGAATTTGACTATTGAACACTAATGAATTTTTTAAGATTGAAAGAAAACTCCTTTTACAAAACCTAGAAAGTGTTCTTGCATAATTTAAAAGAGACTTGTCTTTGGTGTACTCTTGTGATCATCAAATTTTTGAATTATTTATTTATAAAAAGATTAAGTTATTGATATTTATTATCAAAAAATTAAGATTTGCTTGTACGATTCTAAAGGAGTCTCATTGTGAAAGACATGCAATTTTGAAGATTGAAAGAGAACATTTTTTCAAAGTAAAACAGATGCTCTTGAACATTTTGAAAGAGAATTGTGCTTGGAGGGAGTGGGTTGTGTGTTCTTGAGATCAAAGATTCATCAATCCTTTCGAATTTTCTATTTATGATGGATTAAACTAATCATCTTTTACTTATTCTTAGTATGTTAGAAAATACTAAGGTTTGTTTATACATTGGAACATAGTTATATTGTTAAAGATTTATGCAATTTTTAAGATTAAAAGGGATTTTCTTTTTTAAAAGCTAGAAAGTGTTTTGAATTTTTTTAAAGTGACTTAGTCTTGGAAGAAGGATTAGATTATTTGGAGCGGCTTGCTCCAGACTTGCAAAAATAAGGCTAACTACTCTTGGGGCAAGACAAAAAGGACTTGCAAAACCTGAAGCTAACTAAACCAAGGCAAGATACAAAAATGAATTGAAAAGAAGGATCTCCTGATCATGAAGTTGTCATTGAACTTTGCATTAGGCAACCAAGACCAACATGCACAACTCTAATCTCAATCTGTCAACACTCTATCTCATTTCTCTACCATTGTCTCAAACAACTCACACATCATTCAATCACAACTGTTCTTCTCTATTCTTCATTGACTTTCACACACTTCCACTCATATCCTCTACTTTGTTCCGCCCACTTTTCATACTCAACTCAATCATACATAGTCCTTATATACAAGATAGATCATCAAAGATCGAATCAAATTGGCCTGAGAGAAAACACACATGTTGATCCACTCTATGAGAAAGAGGGGACCAAAAAATATCTTTGAAATATCAATTCACTAATCTGAAATCACTAGAACATAAAAAATAAAATATCAACATGATACACATCCATATAAGCAATTAATGATCAAACATATTCTCTAATGCAAATAACTCAAATATGGATCTCCACACGTTATGGTGAGACCCATAACACATTAAAAAAGCTTCTACAAATCATTTCTAGACCTAAGGATGGGATCACGACTAGCTATGAACAATGCCACAACATCTGAAGTACACAAATATATTTTTGGTCCACAAAACTATCATTTCCATAATGCCAAAACTATATCCAAATAAGATAACAATATCAAACAATGTCAACAATAAAAATGAGGTCTCTATAAATAATCCTAAAGGTCCTCCCAAGGATTCTTCTAAGGATGCTCAGGAAAGGGAGAATAACACTTCTAAGAAGAAGCTTGTGTCATACTCTGAAGACACTCCTAATAACAGTACTGCTTTCTCTAGAGATGCCAAAATTTCCTTTTCTTCACACCCAACCACTGATAGGGAGAATCGCCCTAGATTCCCAGATAACCTCAACCTGGAGGATCATTATTTTAATCAAGATAGGGAATTGGGTTAGTGCAGGATCAAGGGGGGCCAAAAAGTGGCGATGTGAGAAAAAAAGCCTTCCTCACTCACCTAAAAACCCAAAAATCCGTGTTGACTTTTTGCTTGGCCTAGGTGTCAGTACACCTTGGCCTGGTAATTACCTATGCAAATCGGATATCGGATAAAGTCGGATATCGGATAAAATTGGATATCCGATATCCGATTTTTATTTGTAATTTTAATTTAAAAAATATATTATATGTTACGAATTATATAATACAATACAATATTATATATAATATAATATAATATTATATTATATTATATATTATATAATATTGTATTATAGTATATAATATTGTATTATATTATATATTATAATATAATATAATATTATACTATATTATATATAATATAATATAATATAATATAAAATTATATTATATATAATATAACATAATATTATATATAATATAACATAATATTATATTATATAATATAACATAATATTATATTATATTATATTATATTATATTATATTATATTATATTATATTATATTATATTATAGTATATTATATTATAGTATATTATATAATATTATATATTATAATATATATAATATAATACAATACATATTATATAATATATTATTATATTATATATGTTATTTAAAAATAATTTAAGTGTTGAAATCGGATAATTGGATATCTGATTTTCTGAGACATTAATATTTCGACAGTGACAGTCCCGTGAGTTATTTTCTACTCACGAGTCACACGAATTCGTCAAAATCCGATACTTGCTCCATCCGATATCCGGTGTTTTGACAAACAATTGCTAAAAAATAGATTTAGAGGTAAGAATTTTGTCGTTTTGAATCATTTTCATTCATTTTTTGTATTTTTTGTGAATGTTTATTTGATTTTCCATTGAAAATATGGTTTTTTTTCATGAAAACTAGCTTTTTTTTAAATCAAATACCTAATTGTTTAAATTTGTTAACTAAATTTAATTGTTTACATTCAATTAGGTTAAAAATGGGGGATAAAAATGAAAACACTAACCAACCACAATTGCAACAACCAAACCCTCATTTGCCAAACCCCCCCTCAATTCAAGATTTGATTACACAAAATTTGAATGAATTGAGGGGGATTGCAGAAGTATATCATAGGATCCCTCATCTAAACCCATTGTTTGATTCTCTCATGTCGATCGTAAAAAGTATGGAAACCATGACTGAGGAGCACGATGCCGCCCTTTTGTGGCGAGATTCTATGAAGGAAAAATATGCAGATGGCTTGTTGTATAAGGATATCAAGGATCTTGAGATATCCAAAGCCGAAATCGCCTCATCATTTGTCAATCCCCATACTGGTCAGCCCGTAGATCCCAAAAAAATAAAACTTTCTATTAAATGGTGCACAAATGATGGGATTGTGAAAAATTTTTGGGATCGATGGTGGATGGTTTTCGACAAACCACCCAACAACAATCTTGATATCCCCTTCTATTTCATAAAAAAATTGTATGCTGAGTTTGTTTTACACAAACATGTGAACTACTTTGACATCCAACCTTTCCAGGGTGTAGGTTTAGGTATGCCCCAAAATAGACGTGGGGTAGTCAGAGTAGTCCAGGACCCATATGTCCCCCCTCCTCCTATTGATCCCCCACCTACAGTTCAGCATCTTGATATCATTTGTGAGGCGGCTTCACAGACCATATCGGCTATTCACTCTTTGAGTAGCCTTTTGGTTTCTCAGGCTGCATCAGTAGCTCAGCCTACTCTTGATGGTAGTGGTGCATCTGGTGCCAGTGACATGTCATCCTCGGCTCCACACATATGCGTGCCCCATAGTTGTGTCATGTGTGGGCACGTATGCTTGGGTCCAGTTGGACAGCCCGTTGATCCTGATGTGGATAGTGCAGATTATGAGGTGCATGAGATGCATGATGCACTAGAGGTTATTACATAGACTGGAGGATACCCTGGGGAGTCCTCACATGCTAGAGGTGAGGAGGCATTGTCATCATACATTGATGATGTATTGGTAAGATTTGTGTTTTCATAGTTCATGTTATATTTTAATTAAATATTTATAAATTAGATAATATTAAGTACTAATTTTTATTTACATGGTCTATTTAAGAGTTGATGACCGAGGATGAGTTGAGACAGATTCAGGAGGGCACCTTGTCGGCCATTTCATTTGGCCTTGATAGCTTGACGGTACATATATTATTGCACCTAGTCGTTTGTATTTTATTGTACATACATGCTCATCATTTATATTTGTATTAATTAGATTATGTAGTAACTTGCATGTATATCTTCTTTTACTCTTGTAGGGCACAAGCAGCACCAGTGCGGTGTAGTGTGATCTATGATCTAGTAGTGCAATTGGAGACAAGGGAAAGGTAATTGAATGCAAATAAGATTGAATGAATAGTTTAAATAACTTATAGTGATTATACATGTCTAGACATAGATTGATAGTTTCATATACTTGTTGTGTATATATACAGAGAACTCTTGGCTTCACATCCTTGATGACTACACCCAGTATACCTAAAGAAGAAGAAGAGATGCCTCGAGTAGATGTGTGTTTATTTTATTATTTGATTAGTAGATATAATTTGTTATTATCAGTGACAATTATATGCTAACTTGTATCAATCTCATGTTTCTGAACATATGTAGGTTGTGTATCAAAATATTCAAAACATACCTCCTCTACCAAAGACATACATCAAGAGTCCTACAAAGCTGAAGAGAAAATGTGGAGATGAGGTAAACATGAATAGTTCAATTAAATAGTTCATTTTTATGTTAACTTTTTGAATGTGAATTATATGATATAACTAATATTAATCGTGGTTTATTTTTCTTGTGCAGGATCCTTCAGAGCTGAGCAGTGCGGCGAAGAGGATTGATTTTGATGATCCATTAGCAGCTTAGGATGTTATAGATAGTTTTGGGATGCTTACATGTCTAGTTGGCATGTATATTTTGTATATGGACATACATTCACATATTTAGACATACATTTTGTTTCAGTTGGCGTTTATGCCATATTTGTGTATGGACATACATTTGTAATCATTTGACATTTTTATATATACCGAAGTTGACATTCAATCATATGAATTGTTGCTCATCTGTGTGTAGTGTTATAATGGAAATCTTTAATCTTCATTCCAATAGTTAACAATGGTTAATAATGGCTATTTAATGAACAATACAATACAATTTATTTAATGAACAATACAATTCATTTAATCAACAATACAATACAATTCATTCAATGAACAATACAATTCATGAATAATATAATTCATTTAATGAACAATACCCTACACATGCTCCTATTTTGCAACCCCACTTGATCAAACACTTGGGATCATAACTTACCGACATCGTCCCTTGAGTGCCCTAAGTGTTCAAAATTGTCAAACATGTACGGGCCCTAACTCAGAATCTGTGGCACCTGCAAACTAGCAGTTTGAACCTATGGGGCCATGAGAGGGGTCCCTACAAAAGCCTATCTCAGTTTTTCAAGTTTTCCTAAGGTTTTATTAGGGCAGCAATTTTTCGGATGGTGAAAAAATCGTCAGTCTCACTTAATGGAATGTTGTCATGTGGCCAATTTCTCGTTCAGCTTGTTGTGATGATGAACCATCAGCTCTGACATGTCCATCTAGGCATAATTACCCTACGCATGCTCCTTTTTTGGCCCCCCACTCGATCGAACGCTTGGGGTCATACCCTACCGACGTTGTCCCTTGAGCGCACTAAGTGCTCAAAATTGTCAAACTTTGACGGGCCCTAACTCAGAATCCGTGGCACCTACCAACAATCCATTTGAACCTATAGGACCATGAGAGGGGTCCCTACAAAAGCCTATCTTGGTATTTCAATTTTCCCTACGGTTTTATTAGGGCAGCAATTTTTCAGTTGGCAAAAAAATCATCAGTCTCACTCAATAGAATGTTGTTTCATGGTTGATTTATCATTCAGCTTGTCGCGATGACGAACCATTGGCTCTAACATGTCCAATTAGGCATAATTACCCTACACATCCTCCTATTTTTCCCCCCCACTCGATCGAATGCTCGAGGTCATACCCTACCAACATCATCCCTTGAGCGCACTAAGTGCTCAAAATTGTCAAACTTTGACAGGCCCTAACTCAGAATCCGTGGCACTTGTGAATGATCTGTTTGAACCTATGGGGCCATGAGAGGGGTCTCTACAAAAGCCTATCTCAATATTTCAAGTTACCCTATGGTTTTATTAGTGCAGAAATTTTTCAGTTAGCGAAAAAATCATCAGTTTCACTCAATGGAATGTTGTCGCATGGTTGATTTCTTGTTCAGCTCGTCGTGATGATGAACCGTCGGCTCTGACATGTCCAGTTGGGCATAACTACCCTATGCATGCTCCTATTTTTCCCCCCCACTCGATCGAACGCTTGAGGTCATACCCTACCGACGTCATCCCTTGAGCACCCTAAGTGCTCAAAATTATCAAACTTTGACGGGCCCTAACTCAGAATCCATGGCACCTGTGAATGATCTGTTTGAACCTACGGGGCCATGAGAGAGGTCCCTACAAAAGCCTACATCAGTTTTTCAAGTTTCCCTACGGTTTTATTAGGACAGCAAATTTTCGGTTGGTGAAAAAATCATCAGTCTCACTCAATGGAATGTTGTAGCGTGGTCGATTTCTCATTCTACTCATCGCGATGATGAACCGTCAACTCTAACATGTCTAGTTAGGCATTATTACCCTACGTATGCTCCTGTTTTTCCCCCCCCACTCGATCGAACACTCGGGGTCATACCCTACTGGCGTCATCCCTTGAGCACCCTAAGTGCTCAAAATTGTCAAACTTTGATGGGCCCTAACTCGGAATCTGTGGCACCTAGGAACAATCTGTTTGAACCTACGGGGCCATGAGAAAGGTCCCTACAAAAGCCTATCTTGGTTTTTCAAGTTGCCCTACAGTTTTATTAGGGCAGCAATTTTTCGGTTGGCGAAAAAATCGTCAGTCTCACTCAATGGAATGTATTCGCATGGCCGATTTCTCATTCTGCTCATCGCGATGATGAACCGTCGGCTCGGACTTGTCCAGTTAGGCATTATTACCCTACACATGCTCCTATTTTTCCCCCCCACTTGATCGAACGCTCGGGGTCATACCCTATCGGCATCGTCCCTTGAGCGCCCTAAGTGCTCAAAATTGTCAAACTTTGATGGGCCCTAACTCAGAATTCATGGCACCTATGAATGATCCATTTGAACCTACGAGGCCATGAGAGAGGTCCCTACAAAAGCCTATCTCAGTTTTTCAAGTTGCCCTATGGTTTTATTATGGCAGCAATTTTTTGGTTTGCAAAAAAATCGTCAGTTTCACTCAATGGAATGTTGTCACGTGGCCGATTTCCTATTCTTCTCATCATGATGATGAACCGTCAGCTCCAACATGTCCAGTTAGGCATTATTACACTACGCATGCTCCTTTTTTGTCCCCCCACTCGATTGAACACTCGGGGTCATACCCTACCGGCGTCATCCCTTGAGCGCCCTAAGTGCTCAAAATTGTTAAACTTTGACGCACCCTAACTCAGAATCCATGGCACCTACAAACAATTTGTTTGAACATACAGGGCCATGAGAGATGTCCCTACAAAAGCCTATCTTGGTTTTTCAAGTTGCCCTACGATTTTATTAGGGTAGTAATTTTTCAGTTGGCAAAAAAATCATCAGCCTCACTCAATGGAATGTTGTCGCATGGCCAATTTCTCGTTCTGCTCATTGCTAAGAGGAACCATCGGCCCTAACATGTCTAGTTAGGTATTATTACCCTACACATGCTCCTATTTTGCCCCTCCACTCGATCGAACGCTCGAGGTCATACCCTACCGGCGTCGTCCCTTGAGCGCCCTAAGTGCCCAAAATTGTCAAACTTTGATGGAACCTAACTCGAATCCATGGCACCTATGAATGATCCATTTGAACCTACGGGGCCATGAGAGGGGTCCCTACAAAAGCCTATCTCAGTTTTTTAAGTTGCCCTACAGTTTTATTAGGGCAGCAATTTTTATGTTGGCGAAAAAATAATCAGTCTCACTCAATGGAATGTTGTCGCGTGGCCGATTTCTCGTTCTGCTCATCGCGATGATGAACCGTCAGCTCCAACATGTCCAGTTAGGCATTATTACCCTACTTGTACTCCTATTTTGCCCCCCCACTTGATCGAACGCTCGAGGTCATACCCTACCGGCATCGTCCCTTGAGTTCCCTAAGTGCTCAAAATTGTCAAACTTTGATGGGCCCTAACTCAGAATTTGTGGCACTTTCAAATGATCCATTTGAACCTACGGGGCCATGAGAGAGGTCCCTACAAAAGCCTATCTCAATTTTTCAAGTTGCCCTATGGTTTTATTAGGGCAGTAATTTTTCGGTTGGTGAAAAAATCATCAATTTCACTCAATAAAAATGTTGTTGCGTGGTCAATTTCTCATTCTACTCATCGCGATGATGAACCGTCAACTCCGAAATGTCTAGATAGGCATTATTATCCTACGCATACTCTTATTCTGCCCCTCCACTTGATTGAATGCTCGAGGTCATACCCTACTGGCATCATCCCTTGAGTGCCCTAAGTGCTCAAAATTATCAAACTTTGACGGGCCCTAACTTGGAATCCGTGGCACCTGCAAATGATTCATTTGAACCTACGAGGCCATGAGAGAGGTCCCTACAAAATCCTATCTTGGTTTTTCAATTTTCCCTACGGTTTTATTAGGGCAGCAATTTTTCTGTTGGCAAAAAAATCCTATTCTGCTCGTCGTGATGATGAACCATTGGCTTCGACATGTCCAGTTAGGAATTATTACCCTATGCATGCTCCTATTTTTTCCCTCCACTTGATCGAACGCTCGGGGTCATACCCTACCGGCGTCGTCCCTTGAGCGCCCTAAGTGCTCAAAATTGTCAAACTTTGACAGAACCTAACTCAGAATCCGTGGCACCTGTGAATGATCCATTTGAACCTACAGGACCATGAGAGGGGCCCCTAAAAAATCCTATCTTTGTTTTTCAAGTTGCCCTATGGTTTTATTAGGGTAGCAATTTTTATGTTGGCGAAAAAATCGTCAGTCTCACTTAATGGAATGTTGTCGCATGGCTAATTTCTCGTTCTACTCATCGTGATGATGAACCGTCGACTCCAACATGTCCAATTAGGTATTATTACCCTACGCATGCTCCTACTTTTCCCCCCCACTCGATCAAACGCTCGGGGTCATACCCTACCGGTGTCATCCCTTGAGCACCCTAGGTGCTCAAAATTGTCAAACTTTGACGGAACCTAACTCAGAATCTGTGGCACCTGCGAATGATCCATTTGAACCTACGGGGCCATGAGAGGGGTCCCTACAAAAGCCTATCTCATTTTTTCAAGTTGCCCTACGGTTTTATTATGGCAGAAATTTTTTGGTTGGTGAAAAAATCATCAGTCTCACTCAATGGAATGTTGTCACGTGGCCGATTTCTCCTTTTGCTCATTATGATGACAAACTGTTGGCTCTGACATGTCCAGTTAGGCATTATTACCCTACGCATGCTCCTATTTTGGCCCCCCCACTTGATCCGATGCTCGGGGTCATACCCTACGCATGTGACATCCATGAAGGGATATGAAGGGATATTTTGTAAATAATCAGAAACCTTTAATGATAATCAAGTTGAAGCCTTGAGATTTATGCAATATGGTTCAAGTCCAAAACTGTACCCTGAAGCCACACACTCTTCCCTCTCCCAGCATACACAAATGAGTCACAAGTTAACATAGAATCTAGAAGGATTTGATGAGAGCATTTTGATTTTACTTATGTCTTGTGTATTATAATAAAGACCAATTTGCCAATGTGACATCTTCATATGAGAGAAAAGCTTCATTTTATCTTAATACAGTTGTACCTATTTCATTATTAGAAAAAATAAATATACAAAGATCTGTTATTAGTATCCTCTATATTATGGATTTGAATTGATGTTCTCAATTAGTTATTATCTGTTCAGCTTTTCTTCATAAGGCACAACCATCTGGTGGTTATCATATGAGGACAACCATCCATGACTTTCAAAGTAATTGATATTTATTCCTACACCTCACACTCACAAGATTAATAATGAAATGACATTTATGATTCATCAAATGTTGACAAAGTCTAATCAAAGTTCAACTTCAAGATGTATACAACATATCATATTCAACTTCAAGATGCATACAACTTACCATATTCAAACTCATGCCAACCAGCACTTGGATATTGTTATATGTCGATTAAAGTACAATATATGTAATAAAACCATATAGTCTTACAAAAAAGCCATCATAGACCATCTATGTCGATTAAAGTACAATTCATTTGTAACAGGGGCACACTCACAATCTGAAGTTGCAAAGCCCTATGGGAAGCATCAAATTAGAAATTTACTAATCTAACTCATACTACTATCAAAAGCATGAAAGATGTTACTGCTAGAGAACACCATGCTCCATTATGGAGAGAATATTAGGTGCATCTGATGTCAGCATCTGAAAATGAAACAATGTTATTCAATTGCCAAAATCTAACTGACTTTATTTTATAAACCACTAATGAATAAAAATAGACAAGGTTATTTGAGTGAAATTTTGATGACCACTTTGATTAGTAGGTGTTGATGTTGAAGGCCCAACATTAACCTATTTACCTGACTATCAATGTCAAATGTTTGATTCAATAGATCATCTATCATGACAATTTGATCCACTGTAGATGTGTCCTGGCCACATGCATTTGAATCATCTTCATGATAATAAATACAACAAGACCCACAATTTAATCTCATTAATGCACAAAGGAATATGTACCATCACCAAGAGAGGGTCTCGTTAATGATGAATGATCTAGCATGAACCTGTATTTTTAAGAATTGTTAGTCTACACATAAAATGCATGGATGAACATAACGGATTTATGATAATCACTTCAACTGAAATGCATGATAATAAATGAAAAGGTGGGATTATATACCATAAAAATATGTCCCTTCGAATTATATCAACAGAACCCACTATGTTGACACAAAAATCGTAATGTGATACCGTTGTATATCATCAAAAAAGACCTTCATGAGCATAAAGGTTATGCGATAATTATATCATAAAAATTTATCAAATAGTGTTATCTAATAACAAAAATTGTAAAGCTCATCAAATGCATGATAATAAGTCGTGTTGCAAAAATATGTCCCTTCCAATTATATCGAGTGTACTCGCTATGTGCATGCAAAAACCATGTTGCCAAAAAAAAAGGTTCATCAGTAGACCTACATTTTGAACACATCCGTAATATACATGTAACAAACTTGAACATTAAGGTTTAATGATCATTGTTTGAAATGAAATGTATGATTAAAAAATAAGGCACCATTAAAGACCTACCACTCAAGTGTGCCTGAAGGGTCATCTCTTTGTTTAAGAGTATCCAGTATTGCTTCATGATCAGTAGTAGTCACTGACCATAGCTCTTTGGTCTTCGGTTTTTCTTGATGCTTCAACAACTTGACATTTGTAGCTATAATAAGGTGTGAATACATTATAATGGTTTTGTGTCTTTCATAATCTTCAAATGCAGGTATGCCATTCTTTCTAATAATGTATGTCCGCAACCAAGTTCCCACAACAACAACTGAACCTGTAGGATATGTGAACCCATCATCATCTGTCAGTGGTTGTGTTAGCTTTTGTTTTCCCTGTACACATCACGCCAATCAATATTCTGATCTCTCTTCATTCCCTTGCAGTGCAACAACTGCTAAAACATGTCCTAGTTGTACAAGATCTGATAGATGATCATACTCAAGTGAACTTTCCATGTCATCATTTGACAAGGATATTGTTTGAGATAAAGGAGTTAGATAGTGGGGAACCCACGTATCAACCCACTCACTTGACTCGCACTGATCCCAATCACACCAAAGCCAACTCTGACAAAAACAAGCCAACGCTCATGTCCAAATGGTCCATGTACTTGCATCTGAGCTGATAAATGAATGCATCTTTAAAGAATCTTTAATTGTTTGACAATCCAATCTATCTCCCACTGTTCCCTCCTCAACCAACCAAAAGAATCTGCTCACTGCTAAATCAAGAGTACCTCCATGTGACAATGTTGAACTACACCAATCAACAATAGAAAGTGCATTAGAGAAATTTGCACCTGAAATCCTCAATCACTCTTTAACTAGAGCTCTCTTCAAACATGCACCTGCTCCATCATGCTCTCCCTTCCCATGGCCCGCCTCAAAAAAACACCAAATATGAGGTTTATGCCTCTCCACATGCATTCTACTCAACCAATAAAACATACGCGCATTCTTGAATTGACCCATGTAGTTATCTGACCGTATTATATGTCGATCAATTTGCAATATCTTTTTCATGCAAGAACTCAAAAAAATTCTTGAAAGAATGTTGCACATACTCGGAGGAGTGTGATCTATCATCACTCATATAAAAATGATACTCCCTGATTATCTTCCTATCCTCTTCTGTACTATAGGAGCATGTCTATATGTAATGTGAACAAAAATAGCAATCTGGACTGAATTGTAGTACTGAGACTGTACCTCATTCTGTGGTTGCAATGTATAGTTCTTTGCAAAATCAACCACCGATACAATAGTGCCAATCGGGAAAGAGTTCTTACACATCCTAAACTATTGATCCAACCACTGAGACCTATGGGTGTGCCTTGCATACTTGTAGAAAATATTTTCCTTAAAATCCAAAATAAAATCAGCAATACTCAGTTCTCTTGAGACTAATTCGCATCTAGAACCTTCACCTCCACTCTTCAAAGTATATTTCACTGTCTTATATCTTTTTTTCTCATCATAATTATTTCCAAACTTGTGTTCACTGCCCTCATGAAAACATGAAACAAACTTTGACAACCCACCGCATTCTGAGCACTTCTCATTCAAACAATCATTTCTATAGAAATAGCAGCCATCATCTCTAGGGCATAAAAATAGATCTTTCAAGTCTCTTGATGATCTCAAAAATAGCATTGCACCACACTCCTGCAACATCTCATTAGTATGCATCATAGAACGAATATGACATAAAAGTTCATGGTACATTGAAAACTCCACATGGTACTTGCA